>NW_007251522.1:0-7588 GCF_000164805.1 Carlito syrichta
CCCTAAATTCTCAGCAGATAAATCATTTTTTAGTTAAATACTCCAAGTCCCTCACTTGATGGATAGCTCTCCACTTGAGTTGTCATCATTCTCACTCAGGGACACAGGTTGCCAGAGGAGTTGCTCGAGAATTGCAGGTGCCTTGGTGGGCAGGGAGGGAAAGAGCATGGCAAAACTCACAGTGGTCTTAGTCTCCACCAGAAAGTGATATCTGTCACTGGCCAGAACAAGTCACCTGAGCATGTCTGACTTCAAGAGGGAAGGAGTGGTTCTGGTGGGGTGCAGCAAATCTTAATGAACAACAATACAGCAACCACAAAGATATCTGGTTCTTTCAGAATTCTTTTTATTGTTTGGAGCCAAATCTTTCTACCAGGAAGCTCAGATTCCACACTGCCCCCAAACCTTTGAGCCTCTCTCCCTCCATGCCTTACTTTTCCCTCGTGAGTTATTCCTTTCTGATATTCAATTGGTTAAAGTTTATTTGAACAGCTACCACGAAAACCCCACTTTTAAGTGCTGTGAGTTTCTTTTCAACCTTACCCTCCAGAATCCACATATAAATCACTTATCTCATGAAGCCTTTCTTGATTACTACAGTCCATATCAAGCACTTCAAATTCCTTTACTATCACAAATGCAACTGCCTCCCGCCTCCCTGATTTAGGAAACAGATGCTGCAGCATTTTCTAATGTGTTTTCTGGTTGAATGTGTGTTTCTTTGACAAGATGACAAACTCAGAGTGAGAGCACCATTTTCTGTGACTGCCCCATGACCCTCACCTTCAAGACCTCACCAAAGACCAGGCACAGAAACATTTGATCCTTTTAAAATATAAGTGCCCCAAGCAGAAGGAACTGACTCAAGCTTCAGGAAGTGAGGACAGGGTGACAGAAAATGACAGGAAACCTGAATATGGAACTGAAGTAGCAGCTCAGAATTTCCTTACCTTGAAGTAACAACAGCCAGAGAGGGAGTTGGGTGTGGACAGAGGAGCCGGGCACTCAGAGCAGATGCTGGCCCTAGTGGAGGTGGGTAATCTGAGTGTTGAGGGTGTCACAGAGCACAGGGCCAGAGGAATCAACCAGTTCTTAGTCCATGGTGGGGGGTAAGGTCTTCACTGGTAGACTTTTAACCTTTTATGACCAGAAGGCCTGGTTGTGGGTAGTGTAGAGAATGAGCCACTGGAGTGGAAACAGAAGGGAGGACCTCAAGCCCAAAGCACAGGACTCCGCAGCGCTCTAGAACCCTGGACCAAGCAAAAGGTTGCCTAGTGCCTGCTGACAATCTACAACCTACTTTCAGGCCTGTTGCACCTAGGAACGGAGTTGGGAGGAGGACCACAGAAATGAAGACAAAGTTGCCCTTTGAGAATGTGTGATCACATGGGAGACAGCCTGTAGGAAATGTGACAGGTCAGGTAATAGTGGCTAATGTACATTAGTGCTGAGTACCAAGTGCTGCTGCTGGAAGCCATGTGAAGGCATCACGGATCCCTGGGGCTACTTTTTGTGATTGTAGGATCACAGAATCCCAGATTGTCAGAAATGGAGGGGACTTTACAGATTAGTCAACTTAGCTCTTCATCTATTTTCCACTGGAGAAATCAGATAATCAGTGATTTGCCAAGTTATTTAAGCTAACGTTTGTGAATCATCTAGTCTGGTAGCTAGCAATTGAGCACAGCCCCCTCTGTGTCAATTCGCTTACCACAGTCTCTCAGAGGCTCAGTCACAGAGCTGAGGTGGTCACGTGCTCTTCTGACTCCCAGTCCCTGCAATTTGCCAATGTGATAAGTCAGCCTTGTGAAGAGACCCTTCATCTTGACTGATGTTTGGGCACTAGGTCTCACCAGATGACTCTCCAGTCCCCATGTTTAGGTAACACCTCTGGCCTTCCTGATTTCTGGTCAGTGGGTCAAGGATCTTAAGTTGTCTCTGCTTCAGAACCTCTTTTTGTGTCCAAGATGAGTGAAGGTGGGAGGTTTGTGGGAGAGTCAGGCAGAAGCCTCAGAGGAGCAGAAGGAAAGAGAATGGGACCTGCAGTCCTCATTGCTTCCTTACTGCACATGTATGTTTCAGAAGCTTCTCCTTTCCAGTTTTCTGTGTGAAGTCCTCTTGTTGCAGAGTGATCTAGGAGCTAGGATATACGAAGCAGAGGGGTTGTGAGGATGCAGAATTCTTGGTCTTCTTTACCTGCCTTTACCTCCATCAGGGCAGACCCACCTGCTCTCATCCCATGGTTAGACTGGCTCAGTCAATACTTCTGGGCATCTTTTTAATCAGTCTACCCCCAATTTCCCCTGGGCTCATTTTCAAGGGGTTGTTCAAAGAGTATGGAGAAGGATGGAGCTTTCCTGTGGAAGTAGAAAGCTGTCCTAGGGGGAGAGACAGAAGAGCCCTAGGAGTCCTTGAGAAGGGACTCCTTTAGGACCATGGAGAGCATGGGAGAAAGTCTCCAGTGGGATGAGGGGGAGGCAGGGGTTGCAGGAATAATGCCAGCTAGCAAGTAGTGCCAGTGTCAAGTAGTCTCAGGTTGGGCACCATGGTTCACAACTGTAATCCCAGCAGTTTGGGAGGGCAGGGCCGAGAGAATTGCCTGAGTTCAGGGGTTCAAGACCAGCCTGGATAACTTGGCAGGTCTCTACAATAAATAAAAAAGTGAGCCAGGGGTGGTGGTGTGCACCTGTAGTTTCCAGCTACTGGAAGGCTGAGGTAGAAGAATTGCTGAACCCAGCAGGTTGAGGCTGCAGTGACTGTGAGCATGCTACTGCACTCCAGGCTGGTCAGTGAGACTCCAACGCAGAACAACAACAACAACAACAAAACAAGAAAAATAGAAACTCATGTGAACACTGGGCATTACCCTCAGGGGAGGGGAGGTGGAATTGACAGTTGAGGGAAACTGCCAGGGGAGGGAGGGGCATACCTCATCAGCAAGGTTACCTGCATAATCAACGTTTGCATACCTAACCCTGAATTGTACCCCACATCTTTAAAATAAGATAAAAAGAATGATTCACTAAAAAAAGCATAAACCAAAAAAAATTGATTAAAGTAATGCATTAAAACTTAACACTTGTGTACAACAAAGGACATAATGTGAAAAGCAAACCTGCATGCTGGGTAAATATATTTTGCAACATGGTAAATCAACAAAAGGTTTAATACCTAAATATATTTTAAAACTCTTGAGAATTAATGATAAAGGCAAGTGGGAAACAGACATATTTTATGAATAAGCACCTCACAGAAGCGGAAATAGAAGTGGATAATTAAGAGATGCTGAACTTCACTAGTAAACCATAAAATGAAAATTAAAATGAGTTATATCAAAACCACAATGAGACCCCACTTCACCTCCACAAGGATGGTTAGAATAAAACAGACAGACAAGTATTGGCAAGGACATTAAAAGTTGGAAACATATTGCTAAGTCACCTTCTGGAATAATTGTGCCATTCTTCTCGAAGATAATTTACTTTTAGATATGAGAGTAAATTCTTAATACAATACTAACCCTCCCTCCCCCCCCAAAAAAAGATACAAAAGAATGTATATATGAGTTAGTATGGGTTACTTTCCGGTTAAGCAAGTAGACTCGAGAATAGGATTTAATGGCATTGACTGGAAGCTTTGTCATTTATAATTGTGTAATCTCTCTAGGCCAGTTTTTCTGTCTGTAAAATAGAAATAATACAGCATTTACTAAAGAGTTTTGTGATGGAAATTAAGTGAGGTAACACTTTTAGAGGCAGGTACACAGTAAACATCCAATAATTACCAGTTAATTATAGACATTGCTTCTGTTATTGAACTACAAAAGGTCTTCTTAAGCCAGGAACTATTCAAAACTCTACCTGTATGAATTCATTTACTCCTCATAACAATCCTATGAGGGAAGTACTAATATTGTCCTCATTTTACAGGAAGGAAGGGAGTGGAAGTAGGGTGGTAGCAGAGTTGGAAATGGCTTCTCTGCCAGATATCAAGATATAATAACATCAAAATCTGCAAAAAATAAACTCAGCATTACCAAATATCAACCGAATAATTAAGTCTGTGGTCTTAGGTCAAAGGGAAGGTGCCAAGTTGTCGGAGAGGGGGCGTTTCCTGATTTACACTTCCACCATCAATGCATGAGTCCCCACGTCCTCACATATTTGCTCACACAGTGTGTTGAGACTTTTTGGCCATTTACACACACCCATTATATATGCAGAAAATGAAGGTGGGATATGACCCCAAATGTTTTCCAAAAACACCCAGCTCCCACTCACTGTGCCCCATGACCTCTGTTGCTCACCATCTCTGAGCTGAACATGGACATTCACACCTTTCTAGTCTCACTCCCCTGTGCCCAGGTAGTCTGGTGCTACTTGCGCTGGACTTCTCTTTTTAATGATGCACTTCTTACTCACCCTTGTCCTGCACTGCACAGTCACCTTGGTGTCACACTCTGGCTGCTGAGCCCTCTGGAGAGAAATCTCTCAGGTGCTCAGTCAGGGCACTGGAAGCCTCGGGTGTCTAGTTTAGCCTGTGGATTCTGAAATTGGATGACGTGGGTTTGAATCATGGCTCAACCATGCAAGTTAGTTAAGATCCCCCTGCCTCAGTTTCCTCATCTGTAACACCACCTACTTTATAGGGTTGTTGTGAGACTAAATGAGATGATATATGCTAGGTGCTTATAACAGTGTCTGGCATACAGTAAGTGCTCAATCACTACTTCTGCTCCTTTGCCACACTGGTTTCTGCCACAGTTAGCCCCGGCTTGGTTTCTTCTGCTACTGCCTCCCAGCAAATAAAGATGCTTGTCATTCTTATTTATTTATTTTAAATTTGTTTTTGATACATAATGATTGCACATATTCATGGGGAATGTGTGATATTTTAATACTTGCATACAGTGTGCATTGATTCTATCTTAAGAAAACAAACAAAACTCATTGGCTCTGTTTCCTGCTCTCCTTCCTTTCTTAGTCAATCATTTTCAAAGCAAGGTCCTCACTCAACCATTCATTCACTCTCTTTTGTCTCCTTCCATTCCCTTCTCAGTCCCCCCAGTTAGCTTTCTCTCCAGTCCACCACCCACACTGCTCTCACCAAACGGAACTTCTCATCCTCTTATTACCTGATCTGTCCTGGCATTTGACACTCCTGGCCACGCTGCCACGAAACCCACTCTCTTGGGTTTCTAGACATTGCTATTCCTCCCCGGTCTGCTCCTTCTTTGCCACAATCACGTGATTTTCCTGTAGTCACTCCTTAAGTGATGGTGTCCCTGAAACTGTGTCACCCATCCTCTCTCACACCCTGGCACACCCTCACATTTTCTGTGTATCTCCCCACATTAGGATCTCTTTGCTTCAGTTTTGTAGTCTGTAATACTACCTACTTGATAGAATTGTTGTGAGATTAAATGTGTTAATATATGTTAGGGCTTAGAACAGTTTCTGGCATACAGTAAGTGCTCGATCATTTATTTCTGCCCTTTTGCCACACTGGTTCCTGCACATAATTAGCTCAGGCTCAGTTTCTTCTGCTACGGCCTCCCAGTATGTGTTGTAAGCATAAAATGAGGGCAACATCTTAAGCATTGATTCAACCACTCCTCAAAGCAGGTCCCCAGTCTGAGCTCTTTGTGAGCCATTTCTACTGGGCTGACCATCAGGTGCCTCCCAGGCTCATGGCACCTGCTCTGGGAGCAGTAGACTTCACTGGACCTTTGAGCACCAAATCTTTATGTGCAGAATCTTAAAACACATTGTGCAGGTCAGTGGCACATTTCCTTCTGAAGCTAATGGAACAAAACTTCAGCTTTCAGGATTCAGGAGAGACATTTCTGCCTTAGGGTTTTGCAGTTTTACTGCCATGAGAGGACTCTACGTATGCTGCTAATGGATGCTGAGAGGCTCTCCCAGCAGCTGTAAGAAACTGTGGAGAGAATGTTTCAGATCTACTCACTTAGCAATTTTCAAGTATACAAGACATTATCATTAATGATTGTCACCATGTTATACTGTACTATAAATCTCCAGAATTTAATCATCCCATCTAGTGAGACTTTGCAGTCTCTGACCAACATCTTCCCATCTGAAGAACTAATGATGAACGAATGTGACTTGGGAGAGGCCATGCCATGCAGGTTGTTCACTCTTCAAGGTCAAGGTCAAAATTCTTGTGCATACCTGTGTGGCCACCAATTTGGGTGCAGTCCACGAGGGATCCTCATCTGTGCAGTCCACGAGGGATCCTCATCTGTTCTTCCTGAATATTCCACAGTGCTGCCAGAAGAGGGATCCTGTCCATTTGCCAAAAGAACACATCTTTGATAGCTCTTTCGATGTTTTTAAGCCTTAAATAGAAACCCCCTTTGTGCTCACCTACTCTAATCAGAGTTCAAATCTCATGTGCTTCCTGGGAGTGTCTTTCTCAATTCCTGCTTTTTGGAATGGTTAAAGGAATAAGCGTAGAATGTTCTACCCACTTATTCTAGTTTTTTAGGACTGCCATAACAAAGTAAAACAGATCAGGGCCTTTAACAACAGAAATTTCCTTTTCACAGTTCTGGAGGCTAGGAGTCCAAGATCAAGGTGTCAGTGGGGTTGGTTTCTTCTGAGGGCTCTCTCCTAGGTCTGTAGGTGACTATTTCTTTGAATGTCTTCTCATGGTCTTTTCTCTGTGTATGTGTCTGGTTGAATTTCATTTTCTGAGTACACCTCTCACTGAAGAAAGGAAAGTTCTCAACCTCCATTCTATAGCTTGGAATATCTTTGCCTAAAAAGTAATAAAACTGACATTCTAGTTTCAACCAATATTTATTGATCAGCAAGGACACCAATGGGACTCTTATTCCTTCAAAAGCATCTCACCTTTGTCATTGAGTTTTGAGTTGAGTTGAGTGTTTTTTTTCCAAGCTAGATTTTATTTTTTGATTTCCAGAGACATTCATCAAACTTCAATGAACCAGAGAATAAATAGATGAAATGTCACCTTCCCCCTAAAATAAGCAATATAACCTCTTGTTATTCACTGGCTTAATTGGTCTTCTGTTTGTTCCCTTTGAGTCTTTGGGTGATGAAGAGCATTGGTCTTCCAGCAGTAAAACACCTAGATAATCCCCCTCTCCATGTTAATTAGACTTTCAGATTTCAATTAACTGACTATTCTTATAGATTCATGGACCTTTTCCCTCTTTGCCACAAAATCCTATAGAGAGGTGTCCCTCAACACACATCTTTTGGCTGTGTTTTCTTTCTTGTTTCCTGGTTATCTTTCTTTTTCTTTTTTTGAAATTTTTTTTTTTGAGTTGGAGTCTCACTCTGTCGCCCAGACTGGAGTGCAGTGGCCGCTCCCAGCCACCACAGCCTCAACCTGCTGGACTCTGGCGATCCTTCCGCCTCAGCCTTCCCAGTAGCCAGAATTACAGGCATGTGCTACCATGCCCGAATGATTTTTTGATTTATTGTAGAGATGAGGTCTCACTGCCCAGGCAGGTCTCGAACCCGTGGGCTCAGGCAATCCACTCACCTCAGCCTCCCAAAGGCGCGGGATTGCAGGCTGAGCCACCGAGCCCGGCTTCCGG
>NW_007251523.1:0-1664 GCF_000164805.1 Carlito syrichta
TAAAGCTTTGTGAAAGACTGAACAGCAAGTGTTTTAAGTTTGTGGGCCAGAGGGTCTCTGTTTCAGTTACTTACTTCTGCCCTCTATAACACAAAGCAGTCATAGGCAAGGTATAAATGAACTAGCATGGATATACTCCAATAAAACTTTATTTACAAAAATAGGGGATAGTCCAGATTTGTCCATGGGACCTAATTTATTGACCCCCTACTCTATACAACAGATCTGTTTTTTATTAGAAATTTAAGGTGGGAAATGATGTCTTTGAATTAGCAAGATGCTTGGTAATGATCAACTTAAGGGGAAGTGTATATCTGGGGAATGGAGGAAGACATGGATGACCTACCAAGCCAGAACCAGTAGTCCCCCCACCCACATGGAAATGTTTTTGATACTACCAACAGATCCCAAGTGCCTGATAGAGAGGAGATGCTCAAATAAAGGTGGCCATTGTGATCATCAGGACTATCTAGTGTGGCTTATATTACTGAAGTTTTTACAATTATCATGACCAAAGATACAAAATGTCTTTTGATCTACCTCATCTCATAGTTTATGGAACAGGAATTTCCAGCTTCCTTTATGGGGAAGAAACTGAGTTCTTGGTAATAAAAAGCAGTCACAGATGCCAGGAATTACAGGTAAAGGAAGAAGTGGTACAACCATGTATAAAACCCTTACCAAGCATAGGCATGTGCTAGTACTGCTCGTGGCTGTTTTCTTGAGCAAAATGGCCCCAAAACTGCTTGTGGATATAGGCCATTTTGCCCCAAAATAACTAATTTTATTGTAGTAACTTGAGACTCTAAGTTATCCCCAAACATTCAGTCTCTCCTAGTTCACTTAGAGGTTTATATGTGGAGGTAACTGTGTGTTAATGGAAATGGTGTGCCATGTGCCAGGAGATTTGGGTTCACTCTTTGCTTTGTCACTTGCCTGCTGTGTGACTCTGTATGAATTACTTGGATTCTCTGAGATTTATTTCACTCACCTAATGAAATATGGATAATAATACCATATTCACACAGATAGAAATGTATGAGCATTATGGATTGAATTGAGTCCCCCAAAAGATATGTTGGCATTCTAACCATGATACATGTGAATATGACCTTATATCAAAATTAGTCTTTGTAGAAGTATTCAAGTTAAGACGAGGTCTGTGGGTGGGCTCTAATTCAATATAACGGGTGTCCATATTTAAAAAGAGTGGAGGATTTGGACCAAGAAATCGCTATGCATACAAGAAGGAGAAAATGAAAATGAGGCAGAGAGTGGAATAATGCTGCCACTAACCAAGAAACATCTGGGACAAGCAGAAAAGCTAGAAAAGGTAAGAAAGCATCCCTCCCCTGCAGGTTTCAGAGAGAGAAGTATCCTGTCAACATTGTGACTTTTTACTTCTAGCTTTCAGCTCTGTGACAAAATACATTGTTGTTCTAAGTCACCTAGTTTTTTGTCACTTCATTACAGAAGCCCTAGCAAGGAAATATAGAGAGGATTCAATGAGATATTTGAAAGAAAGTCCATAGTCCTGACACATATGAATGTTCCAAAATGCTGGTGGAAGACATAAATGTATTTTAAAACATATTGTTTCCATTTATGGAACCCCTAGTGATGTACTAGGATACTTTATGTATGTTCTCATGTATAATTCTTAC
>NW_007251523.1:2391-3123 GCF_000164805.1 Carlito syrichta
TCCAGAGTGGTCTACACCCAGTATACGGGAGCAAGAGGATGGGGCATTTTGGCATTTCAGTTACTCTAGAGCACCCTACCCCAGGTTAGTAGAGCAAACTATACAGGCTTGTATCATGGGTGGGTATTTCCTGTCCAGTCCTACTTCCCTGTCCCCCTTTCTTCCTTGGGCATTGATCCCTAAAAATGTGCTGAAAACCAACCTCCATCTCGGTGTCTAATTTCAGAGAATGCAGATTTGCATCTTCCTTCAGCTAGCAAGGAGTGGTATTGGCCAAGATATAAAGCTGATAAAATATCCAGGGAGAGAAAACATCTTGATATCCAGGCCCTTGTATCTTGAGTTCAGGGGGATGAAATAGAATAGGTTGTGGAAGGAGGGAGTGTCTGTAAAATAAAATGAAACAAACAAACAAAAACTCCACCCCTCTCTATGGAGAGATATCAGGTCCCACTGACTTAAAGTGTAGACAAAGAAGGAATCTCCATAAAATAGCACTAAAATATAAGAGGATTCAGGGAGAGTCCTTCTGCTACCTGTAGAATCAAATCTATAAGACGAGATAACTATGGTTTTTAAAGTAATGTGTGATAAGAACATTGAAAGGTAATTTCAAATCATATGGATCAACTCCAGAAAAACACATAGGCATGACTATGGAAAGTATTCAAATGGCATTTGAGGTTTTTATAGTCATTGGAGAAAAAAAGGTACTGAAAGTCTTGTGATTTG
>NW_007251524.1:0-8554 GCF_000164805.1 Carlito syrichta
GTAAAGAGCAAGGAAATTAATTCTGATCAGGCTGCCCAGGGCAACATCAGCAGTGACCGAGGAAAGAAAAGAACAGTAGCTGCAGCTGGGGTGGAGAATATCCGACAAAAGACAGATGAGAAAGTGGATGAATCAGGACCGCCTGCCCCTTCCAAACCCCAAAGAGGACGCCAACCCAAGTCGGAATCTCAGGGCAACCCAACCAAAAACGATGATGTAAATAAGCCTAACAGCACGGGGAGGAAGCGAGCTGCAGGCAGCCAGGAGAGCCCTGGGGGCTTGGAAGCAGGAAATGCCAAAGCACCCAGACTGCAAGACGGAGCCAAAAAGGCAGTCCCAGCAGAGAGACAGATTGACCTGCAGAGGTAAAAAGAAGACTCCTTTGTAAAGGGAGGGAGCGAGGGCCACACAGAAGGCCTTGAATTCACAGTGTCCTGAGCAGGAGACAGCGTTCACATCAGAACTCACATTTTCTACCTTGAAAATGGAAAGAAACTCTTGCTTCTTTTCCATATGACCCCGGTCCTCCGATGGAAGTGGACAGCAGCACCTCTCCAGAGAGGCTAAAAGCAGCTCTGGGCTACACCCCCCACCCAGACTTTTCTTAGGAAAAGTCAATAATTAAGCAAATTGCTTAACACTTGGTTCCAGTTCCTGCATATCTGGAGTTTAAATGCATAATACACCATTAATTTCCAGGCTGCAGTTTTTATTTTAAAGAAAGTAACAAAATGTCCTTACACTGACACAGAAATTCTCCATTTTAGAACCAGGAATTCCCATGTTACACAAGAAAAAATAGAAATCTATTGAATTAATTTTTTTAAAAGAAAAGAGATCAGATGAAATATTTCTTTGTTTTTTCTTTTGGAAATTTTGATGTATAATTCTTTCTGCCTGCCTACTTTTCTGCAAAAATGAGATGTACAGATTTCAATTCCCTGCTATGAAAAGTGATGTGGTGGCAATTTTATAAATGTTGCTTTCTGATTTTTATCAGAGTGAGAAAATAATTAAAATTATTATTGATTTGCAAGTAGTGAACAGTTCATATTTTGATTTCCCTCATTTTAGTTTAATATAATTTGCAATAAATGTACATATTGTTGTTTGTTTCGTAGAACATATCACTTTAAAATGGTTTTTACTCCTATGATTATGTTGGAATATTTGGGATTTTAAAGGGTAAAAGACTGTCCAGCATTTGGTTTTGTAATGTTTGTCACCAGATTTTTATTATTGATGTAAAAAAAAGTTCAATTTTTAAAAATAGTTGGCCTTTGGCAGCTTTGTAAGGGACGTCGGAGGTGAGGTGTTCAGGATTGCTATTAGTTTTCGATGCTGTGCTGTTGGGAAGGAAGTATTTTGCTTTTGTCTGCTGGTCTCGGCTCAGTTTTTGTTTATTTTAGAAGACAACTGTTGCATCAGTACATTATGTTTCTTGGCATTGTTCAGCATAGGTAACGTGTGCACTTTATGTGTACACATCATCATATTTACATTTTTTGCATAAAATAAATGCTTCTAGATATCAAACAAAAGAATCAGCTTTTTTTCTTGTTGATACTTTCTATGATATTTTTGTCTTCTATATACTGCAATTGTGATTTTTTTTCTTGGTGATCTGGATTCTGCTGCAGAAGTGAGGATTTAAGTTGTCCTGCCTTTTCAGCTCCTTGAGGTGTGACGTTCGGCACTTTACCTGCGATATTTCGGTTACCTTGATGTGTACATGCAATACTATGAATTTTCCTCTTAACACTGCTTCATGTCATCCCAGTGATTCTGATAAGATGTTTTTGTTTTCATTTGCTTTCAGAAATCTTTGTATTTGTCTTGATATCTGTGTTGGCCCAGAAGTCTTTCAGTGGTATTTTAATATCCATGTCTTTGCATGTTCTGGACATATCTTGCTGGCAATAGTTATTTTTATGCCACTGTGATCTGAGAAAATGCATGATATAATTTTGATCTTTTGAAATGTGTTCACTCAATTTATGTCCAACAATGTGATCAATCTTAGAGTGTGTTCCATGTGCCAATGAGCAGAATGTATATTTTGTAGATGTTGGGTGAAGTGTTTTATGGATGTCTGTCATCATATCCATTTGACCGAGTGTCTAATTGAGGTTCTGGATTTCCTTGTTGGTTTTCTGCTTTGATGCTCTATCTAAAGCTGTTAGTGAGAGATGTAGGTCTCCCACTATGATTGTGTGAGAGTCAATGTCCTCTGTTAGCCTACTCAGTACTTGTTTTATGAAACCCGGTGCTCCTTGTTGGGTGCATATATGTTTAGGAGGAATAGTTCTTGCTGGTGGATTGACATTTTATCATTATGTAGTGTCCTTCCATGTCCATTTTAACTTTCAATGGTTCAAAGACTGTTTTGTCTGTCCCAGAATAGTTACCCTTGCCCTCTTCTGTTTTCCACTTGCCTGAAAGATCATTTTCCAGCCACCAACTTTGAGTTCATGGGTGTCATCTTCAGTGAGATGAGTTTCCTAGAGGCAGCAGGCTATCAGATCATGCTCCTTCATCCAGGTTGCCACTCTTTCAGTGGCATATTTACACTATTCACGCTCAATTTCATTATTGAAATGCAAGAATTGATCCCCATCACAGGGTTCTTAAGGGGTTGCTTTGTTTCCTTTCAACTCTTGTATTATTTATTTGTATATTTTCATGTTTGTGAGTGCATTGTATTTTCTGCTAACTCTGTGCTTGCCCAAACTTTATGATAGGCATGACCATTCCTTTTTTGTGTGTTCTCTGTTCCACAGCTTCTTAAGCCTCTCCTGGAGGACTGGTCTGGAGACAACATATTCTATTAGGGATTGGAAGTCTGGGAATGATTTTAGTTGTCCATCACTTATGAAGATTAGCATGGCTAGGTAAAAAATTCCTGGCTGGAATTATTGATCTTTAAGAACGCTGAAAGCATCCGAGTCAGTGGGACTACAAATCAGATCCACTGTGACCGATTTCCCTGAGCTTTTTGTAAATCCTTTTATAAACCTGGGCAAAGTGGCTTACGCCTGTAATCCCAGCATTTTGGGCAGTGGTGAGAGGATTGGCTGAGCCCAAGGGTTGGAGACCAGCCTGGGCATCTTAGTGAGACCTCATGTCTACAATAAACCAAAAATGAGCTGGGCATGGTGGCACACGTCTGTAGTTTCAGCTACTTGGAAGGGTGGGGCTAGAATATCACCTGAGCCCAGCAAATTGAGGCTGTGGTGGCTGTGAGCATGCCACAGTACTCCACACTGGGCAACAAAGTGAGACTCTGACTCAAAAAACAATACTTTTAGAGATTTTTAAAATAATTCCTTTCAGATCCCTTCACTGCCCCAGCAGTCATCTTTAAATCTCCCAGACATCACTCAGCAGTACACAGGTGACAGTGCCCGAAGGTCCCTAGCTGCCCCACTGAACATGATTAGAAACTCTGGGACTCCGAACAATCCAGAAGCCTGCCCTATACCGGTACCAACTCCAACATATAGTGTGGTAGACCCAGGACCCAGTGATGGAAACATGAACATGACACTGAGCAGTATGGATGAATTCATTTATTTTATTTTGAAATGAAAAGCCAAATAACTGGAGCCCTGTCACCAGGGTGCCACAACTCCATCCCCGCCTCCTTCCTCTACCCTGAACT
Organism: Carlito syrichta; assembly: GCF_000164805.1. Taxonomy (NCBI): domain Eukaryota; kingdom Metazoa; phylum Chordata; class Mammalia; order Primates; family Tarsiidae; genus Carlito; species Carlito syrichta. The sequence continues at coordinate 3,662 of NW_007251524.1, forward strand.
AGCAATAAATAAGTTTCCCCAAACCAAATTATTATTAGAATCTTTTTATTTGCCAGCTTCAACCATGCCTATTATACAGGGGAAGGCACAACCCCTAGAATAAACAAAATGTTACACAAATACAATATGTACACATGAGCAGGGGAGCTCAACCACACAGCCTGTGTTTTCCCAGTTGACAGTTAGCCCAACTGTCCACCTGGAGAGAATGCCACCCCATTGTCCTGCCCCAAGTGTCTCTGAGTAAGAAGAGGGAGCCGTCTGAAGAAGGCCTGCTGGGTGGGGTGAGGAGATGACTGGGGAGTCCCTGCTGCTTCTGAGGGACAGCCTCCAAAGAAACTAGAGTTTTTAGCCTCAGGCATTTGGTTTTTCTGGAACAAAGCAAATCCAGAAATTAAGATGAGGCCCTGATCCAGCTGGCGAAGGGACTGCCCCAATTTCTCTCCCTGTTAGGCACAGGCCCTATCTTGCTACTGTCAAGATGAACGGGTGAGGAGGGAGAGATGGCAGGAAAGGAGTGGCAAGCACACAGTGGCAGGGGCAGGGTAGGAGGGGAAGGAGCATGGTGGGGGCAGAGGCCCCGGCCCGTCCCCTGGCTCTAAATGTCCAATATCTTCAACTCGTTACACCCATGATGCCTGTAGAAAAAGGGTATGCAGGGGTTGTCGGCCAGGCCTGGGCTCTCCTGGGTGATCTGGATTCTGGACAGCAGGTGAGTAATCTTCTGTGTAGTAGGACTCTTGGGAGTAGTGCCCTTCCCTGTATCTCCTTGTGTCGACTCCCCATCATCAATCAGGCTCACCGCGCTGAGACCTGTGAGTGGAGACAGGCCAGCATCTGAGCACTGCGCCCTGCCCACACCTGCTCTGCCCTCGTCAAGTGTGCTACTCACCAGCTGGCTGCCCGTGGGCAGCTCCCAGCGCCTGGGGGGCTGCAGGCCCTGGAGTGGCCTCTGTAGCAGGGCTCTGGGTAGCAGCCAGGAATTTGTCATGCCACATTTCATGCTCGTGCACAAGTCGTGACACCAGCTTCTGCAGATCCCGAAGCTTGCCCTGAAGGGAGAGATGCTCAGTGTGTGTCCACCACCCGCCTCGCCCACAGACAGGTCCTGGGCCCTACCTCCAACTCTTCCTTGTCCTGGATCAGCCAGCTGAGGTCCTCCTCCTCCTCTGGGCGCCACTCCTTCATCACTGCCCTCTGGTTCTGGGACAGGGCAATGTACTCGCCTGCAGGAGACAGGGCTGAGAGGCTGGCCCTTCCCCCCAGGGAGCTGCCGCCCCACGGCCAAAACCTCCCTGCTCACCAGGAGTGTCAGTCTCTTCAGACAGCTGGATACAGCGATGATCCAGCTCCACCATCCAGTCCTGCATGTCTTCCTTCTCCCACATCACCTGCAGGAAGCGGCTCTGGAAATGGAACCCGGAGTCAGGGTCACCAGCATCCTGCCAGCCCAGCCTTCTTGGGCCTGTCAGGAAAGACTCCCTCGCCTGAAGATTCTGCATGGCCCTCTGGAGGGCCAGGTGCTCTTCCTTAGACACAGACTCGACCCTGGTCCTAGGAGCTGGAGTGGCCTCCTCCGCCGCCTTCCAGGTTGGGTCTGCCATCTTGACTAGCCGCTGGCAGGCCACGCTGCGTTTCCTCAGCTGCCTCTGGAGCCGTGCCCATTTCTTCTCATCACTGGCTAGATCTGCATTCAAGTTCACCACCTGCAAGTGAGAGGGTGTGTTTCTGTGGGGGGAACCAGCAGGACATATTGGGGGCAGGCAGGTGGAGAAGAGTTGCTCTTTCGGGCCTCTGAGGAAACCTGTTGTGTTGGGAGCCGGCTGTAACTTGTTTCACCGGACAATCTCTGTTAATGTGTCCGACTGACCACAGTTAAAGCAAGACTGTAATGAGATATTCTTTTGCTTATTACTTATATACTTTTCTTATATTACTTATATATTGTTTATATGGTGTATATATATTACTTATATTATGTATATATTGCTAATATATAGCTTATATATATTGTTTATATATTACTTGCACATTACTTATATACTTTTGCTTATATTACTTATATTATTTATATAATTTATATATTGTTTATATATTGGCTATATATATAGCTTATATTACTTATATTGTTTATATTACTTATTTTATTTATATTACTTATATACTTTTGCGTATATTACTTATATTATTCATATTACTTATATATTTTTGTTTATCATTGCTTGAGCTCCCTGCATTCCTATAAGAAAAGGAAAAGTGTAACTAAGTTCAGGCTTTATTTCAGTATTCTCAACGTTTAAAGGAAAACCTTAGAAAGAGGTGCAGTAAGCTTAGCGGGGCAGTTTCTACTAATGTACACGATTTGTCCACACATATAACATGATTACACTGAAACATTTTTCTGTTTACCTGCGCCCTGCATACCTTGAGTGATCTGTGAAAAGGTTTCTCCCTTCAACGCTGCGACCAAAGCCATCCCTTGTATAATAGCTGGGCTTACGTCCATGCACTGGCGGATAAAATCAGTAACCCATCCGATTTTGCGTATGGGTCTAAGCAAAGCCTGACAAGTATTATTAGCATTTTCAAAAGTCAATTGTTTGATAAGAATTTCTGCTGCTTCTTTGTTAGTAATTACCCAATTAACAGCCATAGTGAGTCTGGAAACAAAGTCCTCATAACTTTCTTTGGCCTTTTGTTTTATATCAGATAAGGAAATTTTTTTCCATGCGGTGACAGCACAATGATTTATCTGAAGCAAAACATCTTTGGGTAGAGAAATTTGATTAGCCATTTGGGTATACATACCAGTCCCGGAGAGCATATCATGAGAAATAACGAATGACCCAGCAGGTTGATTTAAATTCTGGTCCATTTGAATTCTAACTTGATCATCATACTCGGTTTTTCATAGCAAATAAGCACCTCAGGACAAACAGCTTTTGGCTAATTGCTGCCAATCTGTGAGAGTCATCCATCGAGAGGCAAATTGATCTAAAATAGTAATTGTATAAGGTGCAAGAAAACCATACTTTGAGCTTGCCTCCCATAACTCTCTTACCAATTTATATGGCAAGGGTTCCCAGTGAACTCGATCCACTCCATCAGCACTGGGATAAAATTGTATTGGGAAACAAGCTGTGAAACTAAAATCTCCTTCTTTTTCTGCTTCAGCTCGTACTGCCTGCATACCGAGAGGAAAGACAGGAGCTGCAGGGGCATGACCGGCATTTTTAGGCAAATTTTTTGGCTTTAGGACTTTAGTATTGAAAGGAGCAGCCTGTGGGAGGGAAGGCACAGGTTGGCCATAGGAGCACTGATATGATATCTAACAGCTTTTGCCTCAGGTTTGGCTTCATCCTGTGGAGATAATTTATCATTGTCATTATAATTAGGGGGAGCTGAGGCTGCAGCGAAGAGAAAAGTTCTCTCATCATCATCATTGTTAGTCCTTTTTGGAAGGAAATTTTTTATAATTATGCTGTGGATTTAAGCATTTTTAATTAATATTGTTCCTGCACAAAATGTAGAAAATGAGCTAGATTAGAATAAGAAACTTTAGCTCCATGCTTAGAAAGAGTGTTCATTAGAATGCCGATGAACATTTTCGTTTCCTTAGACTCGCTCTGGCCCATGATTAAATCATGGCTCTGGTGTCAAAAAACCAATCCTTACCCATCTCACTCTGCCTGTCTCTACATAGGGGTCTGCAGCACCCTAGGTAAGATCCTAGCCATCCTGAAATGAGAAAAAGCTTACCTTTCCAGGGCCCCACTCTGGAAACGGAACCCAGAGTCAGGGTCACCAGCATCCTGCCAGCCCAGCCTCCTTGGGCCTGTCAGGAAAGACTCCCTCACCTGAAGATTCTGCATGGCCCTCTGGAGGGCCAGGTGCTCTTCCTTAGACATAGACTCGACCCTGGTCCCAGGAGCTGGAGTGGCCTCCTCCGCCGCCTTCCAGGTTGGGTCTGCCATCTTGACTAGCCACTGGCAGGCCACTGTGCATTTCCTCAGTCGCCCTGGAGCCGTGCCCGTTTCTTCTCATCACTGGCTAGATCTGCATTCAAGTTCACCACCTGCAAGTGAGAGGGTGTGTTTTTTGGGGGAAAACAGCAGGACAAATTGGGGGAAGGCAGGTGGAGAGGAGCTGCTTTTTTGGGCCTCTTTGAGGAAACCTGTTGTTCACCAGCGTGAGGGTGTCTGACAACTGACTCCAGGGAGGGGAGAAGTTTAGGGAAATAAAAGGTGGGAAAGACAAGAAGATAAGCATACCCAGGCAACCCCAGAGGAAGACAAGTGGTTAGGCTCACCATGGCTTCTTGGCTCTCAAAGTCCTCCGGGATGGTCAGCATGGACTGGGGAGGCTCCTGGTCCTGGCTCTTGTCATCTTCATCTCCATCCTCATTTCCTGATGTGTACTCTACCAGGACAGTCAAGGGGTCTTCAGACCACCCAGCAAGGGAGACAGAGGGGCTACCTCTGCTCCACTCTGTGTAACCCTCACCCAAGGAAAACAACCAGTTGTTCCAGTGGTCTCTTCGAAGCCCTCAGTCCCGGGCCACAAAGGGCCCCTGACTTCCTCCGATTCACTCACCTTCCATGGGGATGTCAGAGAGATCATTCTGGGCCTGAGGCTCCTGGTTCGGCTGGTTTGCCATTTGCCAACATTCCTGCAGACGGGAGAGGAATGAGAAGGTCCAGGGTGGCCAGGTCCTCCCCTTCAGGCCCACTCCTGGCCCCTCCCATACCTGGGTTATCTGCAACACTAGGCAGACCATTATGGCCTCGATCTTGGCCTGAAAGGCCTCATCCTTCATCTGGCCCATCAGCTTGGCCTGTAGCAGCATCTCCTTGTGCAGCGCCTCCTTCTTGGAGACCAGTTGCTGAAAGGCGG
>NW_007251525.1:0-645 GCF_000164805.1 Carlito syrichta
AAATGAGAATCCTAGAAACGCATTTCCTTTTCGTTCTCAGTAAGATGCCCTGATTTTTCCTGTCGATGTGAATTCCAAATTCAGTATATCAAAAGACAGATACTCAGAAGTTTCCTAGGGACGTGGATTCCATGATTCCTGTTTATCATTAAAAGTACGTAGTAAACATTTGGAAAGTGCAAAACCCTTGTACCTTCTCAAAATAAAAAGAGACACAGAAGGGGAAGGATTACAAGATTTACCTTAGGACCAGAGTTACATCCAAATATGACAAGAAGATTCTTTTTTGTCCTGGAATCTGGCCTTAGTTGTTTCGAGGAACCTTACGGACTTGGAGTGCCCAATACCCATTTACAACTTTTAAGAGGACCAGATGGTTGCTGGAGTTCTAAAATGACTGATTCATAATATCCGCATTCTAAATTTCTCTGAAACATTTGGGAGCCCGAAGCTCAGTTTCTTGTTTGTCCAATAGCAGACACCCTGGAAATTTTTTGGATTGACGATGCATACAACAATGATTCTTTATTTGTAATTAGTTGGAGGTCGTGTAGTGTCCTGTATGTGAGGACTCTCTTTCTCTACATTCTTTTTTTGAAACCCTTACTTTTGTTTATCCCTTATTAGACGCCATGTAGATTTTTT
>NW_007251525.1:1948-9313 GCF_000164805.1 Carlito syrichta
CCCACAAGCCAAATATCTCCAAAATATGAGACGAGCTCAAAGCCTTGATTCTTTTTTATTCCGCAGCAAGACACGAAATTTTGGATTGTGCATTGGTGTATCACAGATTCCTTTATTCTTCCTTAGTGAGGGGCCGTGTAATGTCCTGTGTATAAGGACTCCCTTTCCAAAATCCGGTTTGGAAACCCTGATTCTTGTTTTGCCATTAGCAAGATGTCATGTAGATATTGTGTCAGAGGAACCATGAAAATGAGGTTTCTGAGTTCTCCTTAGCTACAGATCATATAGATTCTGCATATGAGGACTGCTATTACCTATGTTGCAGCTTGTAAAGCTTGATTCTTGTTTAGACCACAGCAGATGGCCTGTTGATTTCCTGACTGAGGTATGCTATAACCTGGATTCTTTTTCTTCCTTGGCAAGGGGCTGTGTATTTTTCTGAATATTAGTACTCTCATTAGATACATCCTGCTTTGAAATTCTGATTCCTTTTTATCACATTACAAGATGCTCTGCAGATGTTTGGGATTGAGCACTCGTGTAACTCAGATTCCTTATTCTTTCTTAGCAAAAGGTCATGTAGTTGCCTGTAAATAAGGACTCCATTTCGCAGATTCATGCTCGAAAACACCATGATTCGTGTTTAGCCCATAGCAAGACAACCTGATGTTTTTTTGGGATTGAGGACATGAGTAACGCAGATTGCTTATTCTTAGTTAGCAATAGGCAGTGAAGTTTCCTCTATGTGAGGACTCCAATTACCCAGATTCCTACTTCAAAAATCTGATTCGTGGTTATGTCATAGGAAGACGGCCTGTAGTTTTTGGAATTGAGGACTCATATAAGGAAGATTCCTTATACTTCCTTAGCAATATGACGTATAGTTTCCTGTATATGATGACCTCCATTACTCAACTTCCTGTTTCACTCTGCAGGATGCCAAGACAGTTCCTGGAGACCGAGAATTCCAGTTTTTTTGGATATCAAGAGAAAGACGTCCATAATGTTCTTTGGGAACTGGAATCCAAGATTCCTGGATCCCCTTCACAAGACCTCCCCAAAATGTGGAATCTTCCAAACCCAAAATCCCAATTACCACCTGCCCTGCAGTTGTAATGTGAGGTCAACAAAATCGATGAATTTTGTACCAATATACCTGTTGATTCTGGGGATATGAACTTGGACGTAGATGTTCCTAGGAAACAAAAGGATTTGTAGGGACAGAGCGTTGATTACAGCTAACAAGAGGACCAGAATATTCCTGAGGATCTGTAATGACAGATTCAGCGTTTCCACGGAACAAGTAGCTCTGCAAATGTAGGTATCCAGAAGCTCACATTTCTGATTAAACCTTATCAAGAAGCCCTGTAGATTCCGGAAAATGAGAAATCCTAGAACGGGATTTCTTTTTCATTCTCAGTAAGATGACCAGAATTTTCCTGTCCATGTGGATTCTAAACTCAGTATATCAAAAGACAGATGCCCAGCAGTTTCCTAGGAACGTGGATTCTATGATTCCTGTTTACCTTTAAAAATACATACTAAACATTTGGCAACTGCAAAACCCTTGTCCTGTGTCAAAATAAAAAGAGACATTAAAGGGGAAGGATTACAGGGTTCACCTTAATACCAGAGGTACATCCAAATATGGAAAGAAGTTTCTTTTTGTCCTGGAATCCGCCCTAGTTTGTTCTGAGGAACCTAACGTACTAGGAGTGCCCAATACCCATTTGCAACTTTAATAGGACCAGAATGTTGCTGGAGTCCTGAAATGACTGATTCATAATATCCGCATGCTAAATTGCTCCAAAAAATTTGGGGAGCTCGAAGCTCTGCTTCATGTTTGTCGTATAGCAGACACCTTGGGAATTTTTTGGATTGGGAACGCGTAAAGCAAAGATTCTTTTTTCATATTTAGTTGCAGACCGTATAGAGTCCTGTATGTGTGGACTCTCTTTCACTAGATTCCGGTTTCGAGCCCTGATTCTTGTTTAGCCCTTAGTAAGACGTCATGTAGATTTTTTGATAGACGAACCGTGGAAAAGAGATTTCTTCTTTTCTTCGCAAGAGGCCATGTAGTTTCCTGTATATGAGGACTGTTATTACCCACATTCATGCCTCGAAACCCTGATTCTTCTTTAGCCCTCAGCAAGATGCCCTGTAGATTTTCAGGACTGAGGACTCATATAACACAGATTCCTTATATTTAGCAACAGCCGTGCAGTTGCCTGTATATGAGTACTCCTGTTCACAAATATATGTGTCGAAAGATTGATTCTTGTTTAGTTCTTAAAAAGACGCTGTGTACTTTTAGGAGAATGAGAAAACATGTCAACCAGATTCCTTCTTCTTTATAGGAAAAGTCAGTGTAGTTGCCTGTATAAGAGGATTTAATTTCGTAGGATATTCTTCAAAAACCCAAATTTGTGTTTAGCCCTTAGCAACACACCCTGAAGTTTTTTTGGGGATGGAAGACACGTGTAAACATGATTCCTTATTCTCCTTTAGCAATACACAGTGCAGTTTCCTGTATATGAGTACTGCCATTATCCACATTACTACTCCCAAAACCTGAATGTTGGTTACCTCTTAGCAAGATGCTCTGTAGGTTTTTGAGATGGGGGACTCGTGTAAGCAAGATTCCTTATTCTTGCGAAGCAACAGACTGTGTAGTGATCTGTATATGAGGACTCCCATTACTGAAATTCATGCTTCATTGTCAGCAAGACTCAAAGATATTTCCTGGTGACCTAGAATTCCAGTTGCTTTGATATCAAGAGAAAGACTCGCATTAAATTCTTGAGGAATTGGAACCCAAGATTCCTAGTCCGTTTTCAAAAGACACACTAAATATATGGCTACATAGATGCCCAGATTGCTGTTTAATCCTTATCAAGAGAGCTTGTAGATTTAGGCGATTGATAACTCCACGAACCGGATTCCCTTTCCGTTCTCAGCAAGATACCCTGATTTTCCCTGTCCATGTGAATTCCAAAAGTATGTATACAAAATGCAGATGCCCAGATGTTTCCTAGGGACGTGGATTCCATGAATCTTGGTTACATTTTAATAATTCGTACTAAATATTTGGCAACTGCAAAACCCTCTTCCCCTCTACAAATAAAGTACAAACGGAAATTTAAGGATTATCAAGTTCATCTTAAGACCAAAGTTATATTCAAATACGGTAAGATGATACTTTTTTCCAGGAAACTGGCCTTAATTGTCCCGAGGAACCTAAGGGACTTGTACTACCAGATACCCGATTAAAACTCTCAAGAGGACCAGAATGTTGCTGGCGTCCTGAAATGACTGATTCATAATACCCACAAGCTAAATATCTCCACAATATGAGATGAGCTCAAAGTCTTGATTCTTGTTTATTCTGCAGCAAGACACCCTGAGAAGTTTTGGATTGTGGACTAGTGTATCACAGATTGCTTATTCTTCCTTAGTGAGGGGCCGTGTAATGTCCTGTATATGAGGACTCCCTTTCCCCAGATCCGGTTTGGAAACCCTGATTCTTGTTTTGCCATAAGCAAGATGTCATGTAGATATTGTGTCGGAGGAACCATGTAAAAGAGGTTTCTGAGTTCTCCTTAGCTAGAGATCATATAGATACTGCATATGAGGACTGCTATTACCTATGTTCCAGCTTCTAAACCTTGATTTTTGTTTAGATCACAGCAGATGGCCTGTTGATTTCCTGACTGAGGTATGCTATAAACTGGATTCGTTCTCTTCCTTGGCAAGGGGCTGTGTATTTTCCTGTATATGAGGACTCTCATGAGATACATCCTGCTTCGAAAATCTGATTCCTTTTTAGCACATTACAAGATGCTCTGCAGGTGTTTGGAATTGAGGACTCGTGTAACCCAGATTCCTTATTGTTTCTTAGCAAAAGGTCATGTAGTTGCCTGTAAATAAAGACTCCATTTCCCTGATTCATGCTCAAAAACACCATGATTTGTGTTTAGCCCATAGCAAGACAACCTGCAAGTTATTTTGGGATTGAGGACACGAGTAACGCAGATTGCTTATTCTTACTTAGCAATAGGCAGTGAAGTTTCCTGTATGTGAGGACTCCCATTACCCAGATTCCTACCTCAAAAACGTTATTCGTGGTTACCTCTTAGAAAGATGGCCTGTAGTTTCGGGATTGAAGACTCATATAAGGAAGATTCCTTATTCTTCCTTAGCAATATGACGTGTAGTGTCCGATATACGACGACTTCCATTAACCAGCTTTCTGCTTCACTCTTCAGGATGATGAGACAGTTCATGGCGACCTAGAATTTCAGGTTTTTGAATATCAAGAGAAAGACGTCCATAATGTTCTTTGGGAACTGGAATCCAAGATTCCTGGTTCCCCTTCACAAGATCTCGGCAAAATGTGGAATCTTCCAAACTCAAAATCCCAATTCCAACCTGCCCTCCCACAAGAATTTTCTGTAATTTTAGGTCACCAGAGTCATTGAATTTTGTACCAATATACCTTTTGATTCTGGGGAATATGATTATGTTCGTAGATGTTCCTAGGAAACAAAAGGATTTGTAGGGAAAGAGCGTTGATTATAACGAACAAGAGGACCAGAATATTCCTTTGGATCTGTAATGACAGATATAGCATATCCGCGGAGAAAGTAGCTCTGAAATTGTAGCTATCCTGAAGCCCACATTGCTGATTAAACCTTATCAAGAGGCCCTGTAGATTCCGGAAAATGAAAAATCCTATAACCGGATTTCCTTATCGTTCTCAGTAAGATGACCAGATTTTTCCTGTCGATGTGGATTCCAAACTCAGTATATCAAAAGACAGATGACCAGCAGTGTCCTAGTAACGTGGATTCTATGATTCCTATTTACCTTTTAAAATACGTACTAAACATTTGGCAACTGTAAAACCCTTGTCCTGTGTCAAAATAAAAAGAGACACGAAAGGGGAAGGATTACAGAGTTCACCTTAATACCAGAGGTACATCCAAATATGGCAAGAAGATTCTTTTTGTCCTGGAATCCGGCCTCGGTTGTTCTGAGGAACCTAACGTACTTGGAGTGCCCAATACCCGTTTGCAACTTTAAGAGTTCCAGAATGTTGCTGGAGTCCTGAAATGACCGATTCATAATATCCGCATGCTAAATTGCTCCAAAAAATTTGGGGAGTTCGAAGCTCTGCTTCATGTTTGTCGCATAGCAGACACCTTGGGAATTTTTTGCATAGGGAACGCATACAGCAAAGATTCTTTTTTCGTACTTAGTTTCAGGTCATGTAGAGTCCTGTAGGTGTGAACTCTCTTTCCCTAGATTCCTGTTTTGAAACCCTGATTCTTGTTTAGCCCTTAGTAAGACGTCATGTAGATTTTTTGATAGACGAACCGTGGAAAAGAGATTTCTTCTTTTCTTAGCAAGAGGCCATGTAGTTTCTTGTATATGAGGACTGTTATTACCCACATTCATGCCTCAGAACCCTGATTCTTCTTTAGCCCTCAGCAAGATGCCCTGTAGATTTTCAGGACTGAGGACTCATATAACACAGATTCCCTATATTTAGCAACAGCCGTGCAGTTGCCTTTATATTAGTACTCCTGTTCACAGATATATGCGTCGAAAGTTTGATTCTTGTTTAGATTTAAGGAAGACGCTGTGTACTTTTAGGGGATTGAGAAAACATATCAACCAGATTGCCTATTCTTTATAGGAAAAGTCAGTGCAGTTGCCTGTATAAGAGGATTTAACTCCATAGTTTATGCTTCAAAAACCCACATTTGTGTTTAGCCCTTAGGAAGACACCCTGAAGTTTTTTTGGGGATGTAGGACACGTGTAAACATGATTCCTTATTCTCCCTTAGCAATACACAGTGCAGTTTCCTGTATATGAGTACTGCCATTATCCACATTCCTACTCTTAAAACCTGAATGTTGGTTACCTCTTAGCAAGATGTTTTGTAGGTTTTTGGGATGAAGGACTCGTGTAAGCAAGATTCCTTATTCTTGCGTAGCAATAGATTGTGTACTGTTCTGTATTTGAGGACTCCCATTACTGAAATTCATGATTCATTCTCAGCAACACGCAAAGATATTTCCTGGTGACCTAGAACTCCAGTCGCTTTGATATCAAGAGAAAGACTCGCATAAAGTTCTTGAGGAATTGGAATCCAAGATTCCTGGTACGTTTTTAAAAGACACACTAAATATATGGCGACATAGATGCCCAGATTGCTGTTTAAACCTTATCAAGAGACCTTGTAGATTTAAGCGATTGATAACTCCAGGAACCAGATTCCCTTTCCGTTCTCACCAAGATGCCCTGATTTTCCCTGTCCATATGGATTCCAAAAGTCTTTATACAAAATGCAGATGCCCAGATGTTTCCTAGGGACGTAGATTCTATGAATCCTGGTTACATTTTAATAATTCGTACTATATATTTGGCAACATCAAAACCCTCGGCACCTCTACAAATAAAGTACAAACGGAAATTTAAGGATTAACAAGTTCATCTTAAGACCAAAGTTACATCCAAATACTGTAAGATGATACTTTTTTCCAGGAAACTGGCCTTAATTGTCCCAAGGAACCTAAGGGACTTGTACTACCAGATACCTGATTACAACTCTAAAGAGGACCAGAATGTTGCTGGAGTCCTGAAATGACTGATTCATAATACCCACAAGCCAAATATCTCTGAAACATGGGACGAACACGAAGTCTTGATTCTTGTTTATACTGCAGCAAGACACCCTGAGAATTTTTCGGATTGTGGACTAGTGCATCAGAGATTCCTTATTCTTCCTTAGTGAGGGGCCATGTAATGTCCTGTATATGAGGACTCCCTTTCCCCAGAATCCTGTTTAGAAACTCTGATTCTTGTTTTGCCATTATCAAGATGTCATGTAGGTAATCTGATGGAGGAACCGTGTAAAACATGTTTCTTATTTTTCCTTAGCTAGAGATCATGTAGATTCTGTATATGAGGACTGCTGTTACTTTTGTTCCAGCTTCTAAACCCTGATTATTATTTAACAAACACCAGATGGCCTGTTGATTTTTCTGACTGAGGTATGCTATAACCTCGATTCTTTTTCTTTCTTGGAAAGGGGCTGTGTATTTTCCTGTATAATAGGACACTCATTAGAAAAATCCTGCTTCGAAACTCTGATTCTATTCAGAACTTTCCAAGATGTTCTGTAGGTTTCTGGGATTGAGGACTTGTGTAACCCAGGGTCCTTATTCTTTCGTATCAAAAGTTCATGTTGTTGCCTGTAAATAAGGACTCCGTTTCCCAGATTCATGCTCGAAAACACCATGATTCGTGTTTAGCCCATAGCAAGATGACCTTAAGCTTTTTTGGGATTGAGGACCTGA
>NW_007251526.1:0-10083 GCF_000164805.1 Carlito syrichta
CTCATGGGATGGGTCACCACAATTGCATCTCATGTAAAGGAATGGGCAGGACTTGCGGGTCTTGGGATCTGTCTTGTACTTCTATGCCTCCCTTTTGTCCGGTGCATGTGTAATGCTCGGCAACAGCACAAGAAGGAGCAGGCCCTCGTGGTGTAGGCTCTCGCGGCCATGGAGGCTGGTCGATCTCCCCAAGTGTGGATTGGACTGCTAGGGAAGTAGCCAAAGACGGGTAAGATCCCCTGGGAACGTTACCAACCTAAGACAGGGGACAGGCCAGCGCTGCTTGTATTCCCAATGACGGGTAAGGAACGTTTCCGCAAGGGACAACCTAAGACAGGCATTCTCTCGTTCATAAAACAAAAAAGGGGGAGATGTGGAGAGCGCGGCCTGAGCCAAGATGGCGCCCGGGACCTCTGCCAAGTCCCATGATTAGGCGCATGATATACCGCCGGGCCCTCCTTCACTGTGCACCGCGCAAGTGCAACGCTGCAGAGCCTATGAACTGCTGACACGCTGGAACGGGACTTGTGGGTGGAGACCAAGGGATATAAGTACGGGACAACGGGGAAGAAGCTAGAAGAAGAAAGAAGCTAGAAGAAGAAGAAGAAGCTGGCATGGTGTAAAGGCTGAATAAACCGCTTTGAGAAGAACACGTTGTTGTTGCCTCCTTCCTGCTGGTCAGGGGTGAGCGACACTTACTCTGCTACCAAACATCAGGGCTTGCTCCTCCCAACTGTAGGCTTGTACCCTTGAACAAAATCCCGTCAACCCCTTGCCCCCATCCAACCGTGCACCCTCACCAGTCTCTGGTGTGGATCATTCTGTTCTCGGTCTCCATGAGATCAACTTTTTAAGCTCCTAGTATGATTGAGAACACGCGATGTTTGTCTTTCTGTGCCTGGCTTCTTTCACTTAATGCCTGGCTCCATCCATGCATGTGGCTGCAAGTGACATTCATACTTTTTAATGGATACATATATATATATATTTGACATATATGTGTACATATGTGTATGTGTATGTGTGTGTGTGTATACACAAAAATAGATCAAACAATTAGCCAGGCGTGTAATATATATATATATATTTAGTCGTTCATGCATTGTTGGACACTTAGGTAGATTCCACATCTTTGCTACTGTGCATAGTGCTGCACAACATAAACATGGGAGTAAAGACAAACCTTTGGTACACTGAGTTCTTTTTCTTTGGATTAATACCTAGTAGTGGAATTGCTGGGCCGTATGGTAGCCCTGCTTCTAGTTTTTTGAGAAATCTCTCTACCGTTTTCCATAATGACTGTTCTGGTTTCCATTTCTACCAACAGTCTATGAGTTCACTAAGACATCTAAGATGACATCTCATTGTGGTTTGATTTATATTTCCATGATGATTAGTGATGCTGCACATTTTTTCATATATCTGTTGGCCATTTGTATATCTTTGAGATATGTCTTCTCGTGTCCTTTGCACATTTTTAAATAGGAGTATTTGTTTTATTGCTGGTAAGTTGTTTGAGTTTCTTATACGCTATGGATATTATTCCCTTGTCAGATGAGTAGTTTGCATATATTTTCTCTCATTCAATAGGTTGTCTTTTTACTCTGTTGATTGTTTCTTTTGCTCTGCATAAGAATATATTTTATTTTAATATTGTTCCATTTGTCTATTTTTGGTTTTGTTGCCTGTGTTTTTGAAGTCTTAACCATAAAAAATCTTTGCCTAGACCGATGTCCTGAAGAGTTTCCCTATACTTTCTTCTAGTGGTTTTATAATTTCAGGTCTTATGTTTAAGTCTTCAATCCACCTTAAATTGATTTTTGTATATGGTGAGAGATAGAGGTCCAGTTTCATTAATCTGCATATGGTTTTTCCAGCATTGTTTATTGAAGAGAGTGTCACTTGGGTATTTTTTTCAATCTAAAAAAATGGCCTTAAACATGGAAAAAAATAAGAAATGATTTGAGTTTTTGGCTAGTCAATCACAGAAACTTGGGGCAATAGAATTCTGAGGGTATTACCTAGATCCTTCTATGACTGTCTTGCAGATCTCATATGAAAATGTCATCAACAGGTAAAGATTTTAGTAAATATATTGCAAAAAATAGTGTCCCTTGGTAAACAATGGCAATGTGAGCTTCTAAATGTAACAGGTTTCAAATAAACTACTTAATTCCAAACAGCACTACTTAACAGCTAATAGCTTGAGCTCAAAATGTTTGAGTAACTATTATCAAGGCACTTTCAAAGTTATGGAGGAGAAACAAATATCCTTACCATTTAGAGCTTGCAATGAATGTAATTATTACTTTTAAATTAACCATTTGGGTTGATGACATAGGATCAGTGCAGTTCTATTTCCTCATGATGCCAATGGTTTTATATCTGATGTTCAAAATGGAGATAACTGAAATGAAATGAAACATGTACTAAACTTAGAATGAGAAAACCATTGTACATAAAAGAATAAAGATAGAAATGGTCACATGTTTACATATTCAAAAGATTAATGGGCTTAGAAATGTGCACTATAAAACAAATTTCAGCAAGAGCATATTTTTGTCAAAATAATATTAACAGGAAACAAAAAAGAGTATATATTTATAAACTACTGCTAATTAAAAATCTCACATGATTAAGATCCCAATAAGTAAAGAAAATAACCCTGTTTGCTTCCATAACAACTTGAAACACTTATACATACTGTTATGTTTAAATTCATATCCTGTCCAGAAAAATTAAAAAACAATTTTAATAAAGAGCGAGAATTTTATAAAGTAAAAGTCCAATAATCTGAAAATTTTACCTTCCAAAATAAGAAAATTAACATTGAAAAATCACAACTATCTTTATTTTCTACTCATTGGCCCACTTTGATCTCTTATCTTACAGACCAAAGTAATAAACCTCTATAAAGAGAAGAAGAAAGTCTTATATTCTGAAGTTATGATGGGGAAATATCATGACTATCATCCAAAAGCAGGTAAGTCATTAGTAATATAAATAAGTGTATTTGAGAGTAAGGTGTATTCAATAGTGGATTTTTTTTTGCATCAATTGAGTAGATAGTGTCTAAAAACAGTTGGCATTTAAGTAGACCCAAATTCTGTCGACCATCTCTTATCACCAGGGACAATAGTGTTGACATGTATCTCTGCTCTTTTATGGTTACCAGATGATTTTAAAAAATAGGACAGACATCTGACACAAGATTTGTGTAGACAGAGGCTTAATATACAGCCTTTAAGTAAAACATGTTCTTCTGGGACAACAGACTATGATTAAAAAACTCAAAAGAATAGATGGAATAGAAAAGGGTATTAATGTTTTCCAGGTGCCTCCTAGAACAAGTATAGGAACTGCAACACATATTTGTTTTGTAACTTGCTATCTTTGACTCAATTACAAGTAGTACTTGTTGATACCAAAAAATAAGGTCCAGTTTGTGACATGCATCCTTTAATCCTCTGAGCAACTCGTTTAAGTTAGTATTACTACTTTCATTTCACCGATAAGGACACGGAGTCATTCGAGGACATTAGGTAACGTATCCTAGAAGCATACAGTTGGTAAGTAGCAAAGTCAAGTGCAGATCATTCTAGCTCCAAGTCTATGCTCTTTACAATGCACCATACAGACTCCCATATGGAAAAGCTGCAGTGGGCAAGACTCTTCATTTAATGGTGAATGATGGCCAGAAGCATTAAAGGAAGCCTCTCCTGGTATGTAAAGCATTAGGATTCAGTAGCCAATCACATCAGATCAAATCTAACAACTCTAGTCTTTCCCTGGGGAAACCTTGGCTTCTGAGGGTAAGGCTGCAGATCCCAAAGTAATTTGCCTCTAAAAGGTAGTAGTCTATTACTTTGCCTTAAGTAATGTGGCATTCAGTTATTACTTCCTGCCAGAGTGACAGTTTAACCACAGGGCATTAAAAACTGTTTTCTCCTCTTCTAGCTGTCTGTTATTTATTGCCTCATATACTACTTGTCTGGAAGAGATGAATAAATCTTTGAAGGGAAAGATGCATCATTCTGGATGCTCCATGAAATTCAAGATGGAGAAAAGTAAGTCAAAATGTTTCAGGTTCATCTGTTTTTAGCTTTCTTCCTATAATAAGGCAAAAATGAGCTTTAAGTGTTTTAAAAGACTCATTTGAGAAGTTTGATGACTAAAATATATTTTGCTATTGCCAGAACAGAAGGAGATAACTACATTCAGAAAGCATCTAGATCAAGGAAAATAAGTTATATGGAACGTTAAAAGTATCAATAATCATCCAGCTGCTCCTGCTTTTCCTGATCAACAGTTTGCTTCCCATCAGTCTTATAGACTAGAGTGACAAGGATATTACAACATCTGAGAGGATCTTAAGACTGAAATATTATAGTGAATACAGGTGACTAATTTTTAGAGAGACAGATTCCCTAAATTATTTTGTCTATTTTTTCTGTGTATCTTGTAAATGCTTATTTTACTCTTTGTGATCTATGGAATAATTCAGAAGCAAGATTTGACCAAATATGGTAGCCAGTAGTGTCACAAGTATTTAATAATTACATAAGTATTCGTCATTAAGCAGATAATAGATATATGAGAAACAGAATCCCTCCGACATCGGATGTTAACAACGTGTGCTTGGTCACGAGCCCAGAGGTGGCGGCAGCAGACACGGGTCGCGGCTGGAGGAGCGAGGGCGAAGAGTTCAGGGCCACCCGCCACACACCAGGCTCCAGGTCCCACGTCCGGGGAGAGAGGGCCCGCGAGAAGCCCAAACCTCGCCGGCATGCAGTTTTCTTCTGTGGTGCGTCCTCACGTGGGCCCCACGGCCCCAAAACAAAATGAACAGCATCAGCAAAAACCAGTACGTGTAGAATCTATGGGAAGTGAAAACGGTTACTTTCTCGACTTTATTCGTCCCCAAAAGAAGGTCGCGTCCCCGTCTGGAGCGGTGAATGCTAAGGTGGGGCCAAAAGTCTATCCACACTTCCTTCCGAAGTGGAAGGAAGTTCAGTGAATTTTGATTCTGTACTCAGGGAAGTGAAATTATGTAACTAGTCCCGAAGAGTTTTGACTAGGACTCTCATTTAGTTTTATGAGCTGGCAGTTCTTGCCCGAACCCAATGTGACTGTAAAGTGAGTAATGTAAAGACAGGCTAGAGATAGGCTAACACTTTCAATTTGTTGCAATTCACCTCCATTTTCCTGCTTGACAAATTCTTTAGCAAACATAGACAAAGCTACTGAAGTGATCAATGTAATGATCCATGCCCCTTTCCCATTCCTCCAACATACTTTACCAACACTTGGAAGATTGTTTTTCACCAATAAACTTGGAAGAAGTCAAAACCTTGGCAAAGGTGTGGCTTCAGAACATCAAAGAGGGTTAGAGGCTAAGTAAGTAACAATGAACCAAGTTGCAAATGTTTGAATATTTTCTTCCACTCCTGTCCTTCTGAACAGGGAAAACATCAAAAAACCAGTAAGGATAAATTTTATAGGCATAAATGTTTCATAAACTTATATGGAAATCATATTAACTTTTAAATGAGTTTCTAAAATTTATCTTCACTTTATGATATTAGTGATGGTCAAAAGAAGAAGTAACAAAGCGATGTCAGGGTGCATGGGTGTAGTTGTTCTGTGGGTTTTGACTTCACCACAGAAAAGGATTTTAAATCCAAAGTAAGGTTTAAAGGGAAGTTTATTTTAGAGAAGAAACACATTCAAGGGAGAACACAGGTGTCTCAAAAAGAACAACACACACTTGACTTTAACAAGTGGCTTATATAATGTCACAATGATAATTAAGCAAATCACTGCATGGAGTGCTGTATGTATTTGATCACAAGTTTTGATTACTATCTTTCAATCATTTAAGGTCCCACAACCTTTCTGAATAATGAAAGTTACTGTCTAACTAGATTTGGGCCTTTCTTAGAACATCATGTCTCTATGTTTTGGGTAATCCCCTATTGTTTCTGTGATTGGCTGCATTAATAGTTCCACATTCTGACCCACAAGGTGACCAGGTCTAACATGCCTGGCTGGTCAGGTGAAGGGCATGTAGCAACAAGAAAGATGCCTGAAGGCTTAACCAGTCTGTTCCTCCTTTATCTAAATTAGACTTGCCCAGGAAAAAATGTCCTCATAATATCTAAGCCATGTGATGTATTATGCTAGCTACGCCTGCCTCAAAAGCACTCTTATGCACACAGATTAAAAAGCTCTTATTTGCACCTTCTCAAAAAGGCAAAAATAGCTATTATGTCAGTTGTGACTTCAGGACAAGTCACAAAATGATAAGTAATGAAAGTCATACTTTAATGGTGTTTTTGTATAATATTTTATGTAACAAACAAAATGAAAAATTACAATAATATTTGTGCTTTGGCCTATGTAGTTTGGTTTTTAAATGAGTAAATATTACAGATATAATGCATTATCTTTCAATTCTATGAAAGAAAAAAGTAACCATTATATCATAATATACATAAAATGGTACATTATGTTGAACATTTTAGAGAAACACCCACCACATTCTTTATGCATAACATTGTGCTAATAACCACCCTTTTAACTTCAGGAATCCAGAGGTAGTCAGTCACTTGTGGCCCAGGGCGAAATTGCTCATTTTCTTGCCCACTTCTCAAGAACTAAATATTAAGCTGAATATTGACATTGCATGCATAGAACTCAGTCTCTGTAACATATGCATACCTAAACAGGCAAGAGTGGATGAAGACAGGGATATATACACCCCTAAACACAAGCTCACAATAGAGATGGCAGCCCCTGCAGAAGGAAGCCATTTATTTAATACATAAAGATACAATGGTGTCAGATTTAGGATTTGAGAGCATATACCTTTCTGAAAGATAACCTGAAAGATGATTGTTTAAAATGTTTATACTTTATTGAAAGTAAATTATAATATGCTACAGTATATTCATCAACCCATGTATAATATTACAAGTTCAAAAGTATTATGATTACAGAATTCACTTGCACACTCTTCAAATATTGTGTGCAAATTTAAAGTGATTTTTGTCAATGTCCTTAAAGATTACTGAGAAAAATCAAATAGTAACACCTCAAAAGAAAATACATAATTCAATGATCAAGCTGTGTGTTTTTCTCTATTCTGAAACACTGGTGCTGTTTTTGGAAGATAAACTGCTTTTAAGCATTTGTTTAGCCCTCATCTTAAGGGCATGGTAACTAATGTTCATACCCTCTAATTAATCAATGACAGGCTCATTTAGGATGCTAGAAACAACTCTTTTATGCTTTTTAGTCTTTCTCTCCACAGTAGAGAAGATCAACTTGTTAAATATATAAACATAACTTTCCCTAAGTAATTTTATTGCCTCATCTGCACACTAGTTGATTTCTGTGCTAGTAAAAATAATCACGTGTTGTGCATCAGTGATCTTTAGTGATTCACCAGAGAAGGTTGCCTTTTGAAGGTTTTAAAAATAAATTTTGTAGAATTTTTATTTAGTAGGATTGGACATAAGTTTAACAGTGATTAAGTCTGTAACCCGATCACTGCTTTCCTTTTTCTTCATCAACCCATGTAGACATGCTAAGACCAGCTATAAGAAATCTCACAAATGCCGTTAGGAAGAAGAGAACAAATGTGCCATCTCTCCCTACACATTCTGAAAAAAGTTCCATGATCAGGTTACATAAAAGGCAAAAAACTTCATCTGACGCTAAAGGGAACAAATATGCCTAAAGAGAAAATTGTTGAATGAAAACAGAGGGATAGGCATGCTAACAGATTGGTATGAAGAACAAAAAGACACGGATCAGCGCTACGAAAGGTTAGAAAGAAGGAAGCAGCAGTAGGTCTGTCATCATGAATCCTCCTTCATTCTATGGGAATATATTTTGTCATTGATTGGCTTCATATATCTGTTTCTTTTTATATTCAATGGGCACACGTGTCAGTTTGTTACACAGGCATATTGCACGATAGTGAGGCTTAGGCGTCTATTGAGCCTGTTGTCCAAGTGGTAGGCATGGGCTCCATGGGCAGTTTTTCAACTTTTACCCTCTCCCAGTCTTCCCTCTTTAGGAATTCCATACTATGGGATTATCTTGATAAACAAAAATGCAAGAATGCATTGGAAATTCAGCAATGAAAGCTTTAAATTCAACTTCTTTTATTACATCAAAATATGATCTTGATTAAGACATTCAATCTTTTTGGTCACAATTTTTCTATATGTATAATGAGACAGTAGAAATAGATAATCTTTAAAGTAATTTTCAATTCTATGACTTATATCTTCAAAGACTTAAAAAATGAAGTTTTCTTTAACAGGAATCTTTTTCAGGAGAAAACTTTTCTCTGTATAAACCTTCTTGAAATAATGTAATCATATTTCATTATTCCACAATTCTAACACACTACAAATATTTGCTAGAATCATAGTTATTATTTTATGTATAAATATAAATATCTTCAATTTTGAGATTCCTGAGGTCAGAGACCACGAACCTAGTACTAAAAATGCGCCTAATAAATTGGTACTGCATGAATGCAAGAATTAGAGTAAAGGAAGATGTGAACTGATTGTTCAATTATAAGTGAACCATCTTTGAAGAATATACATTTTAATAATCTGGGTTTTTCATATAGGGAAAGTATATAGGATAAATTGATGTTTCAAATCAACTGGGTGAAAACCATTATTCAAAAATTGGTGTTAAGAGTCCTGAATGTTAGCCAGGTGTGGCGGTTCCAGCTGTAGTCCCAGCTGCTTGGGAGGCAGAGGCAGGGGGATTATTTGAGCCCAGGAGTTTGAGATCAGCCTGTGCAATTTAGCAAGACCCTATCTCTACCAAAATAAAAATAAAATAAATTTTATTTTCTTATTTTAATTTTTATAATCAATATTTTTAATGATGATATTGTGGGGTACAGTTAAGGGTTAGGTATACAAATATGCTTCGTTCAGGTGCCCTTGTTGATAAGAGGTGTCTCCCCGTCCCAGACAGATGTTTACTACCGTTAATCCCATTTCCCTTCCGCTCCCACACAACAGTTTCCCACCACTGTCAGTCATTTTCTTATGGTAATACGTTGAATGGTCAAGGTCCACTAAATGAGTGAGAACATGTGATACGAAGATCTTTGTTTCTGTGAGAGGTCACTCAGTATTATAGACTCTAGTTCCATCCAGGTTGCTGCAAAATTTATGATTTTGTACTTTTTTATGGCTGCATAGTATTCCATCGTGTATATGTACCACATTTTTTAAATCCAGTCATCTTTTGGTGGACAGCATGGCTGCTTCCAGGTTCTTGCTATTGTGAACAATGCTGCGATAAACATACGTGTGCAGGTATCTCTTTTATAGAGTGATTTGAGTTCTTCAGGGTATATTCCCAGTAGGGGGATTGTGGGGTCATATGGGAGGTTGATATTTAGAGCTTTCAGGAATTGACACACTGCTTTCCATAGAGGTTGCACTAGCTTACATTCCCACCAACAGTGTAGAAGTGTTCCCGTTTCGCCACACCCTCTCCAGCAACTGTTATTTTTTGAATTATTGATAATTGCCATTCTGACTGGAGTTAGGTGGTATCTCAGTGTGGTTTTGATTTGCATCTCCCTGATGATTAGTGAGCTTGAATATTTCTTCATGTGTCTGTTGGCTGCTTGGATGTCTTCCTTTGTGAAGTGTCTGTTCATATCTTTTGCCCATTTTATAATGGGGTTGTTTGTTTTTTTCTTTGCAGCATGTTTGAGTTCCTTGTAGATTCAAGATATTAAGGCTTTTTCAGACCTGGAGTTGGCAAATACTTTTTCCCAGTCTGTAGGCTGTCTCCCTGCTCTCTTGATGGTTTCTTTGGCTTTGCAGAAGCTTGTCAGTTTAATGAGGCTCCACTTGTCTATCTTATCTCTTATGGCCTGTGGGTTTTGGGTTTTGTTCAGGAATTGGATGCCAGTTCCAATTTCCATGAGGGCATGTCCTTCATTTTCTAAGGTTCTTATGGTTTGAGGTTTTACATTTCGGTCTCTGATCCATTTAGAGTTAATTTTTGTGTATGGGAATAGATAGGGGTCCG
>NW_007251526.1:10344-13617 GCF_000164805.1 Carlito syrichta
GTTGCTGGTCATTTGATGGGTATTGCATTAAATCTGTAGATTGCTTTAGGTAAGATGGACATCTTCACAATGTTGATTCTTTCCAATCCATGAGCATGGAATATTTTTCCACTTGTTTGTGTCATCTTTGATTTCTTTGAGCAGTGTTTTGTAGTTTTCATTGTAAAGGTCTTTCATGTCTCTGGTTAGGAAGATGCCAATGTATTTCATTTTTTTTGTGGCTATTGTGAATGGAATCGTGCTTTTTATTTGGGTTTCTGTTTGTTTATTATTGGTGTAAAGATATGCGATTGTCTTTTGCACATTTATTTTATATCCTGAGATTTTGCCAAAGGCCTTTATCAGTGTAAGGAGGTTTTTGTCAGATTCTCTTGGGTTTTCAAGGTACACGATCATGTCATCTGCAAAGAGAGATAACTTGACTTCCTCTTTTCCTATTTGGATACACCTGATTGCCTTCTCTTGTCTGATTGCTCTAGCCAGGACTTCCAATACTATATTGAACAAGAGGGGTGAAAGTGGGCATCCTTGTCTTGTTCTAGTTTTCAGGGGAAATGGTTCCAATTTTTGTCCGTTTAGGAGTATGCTGGCTGTGGGTTTCTTGTAGATGGCTTTTACTATATTGAGGTATGTTTCCCGTATGCCTCGATGTTCAAGGGTTTTTATCAAGAAGCGGTGCTGGATTTTATCAAAAGCTTTTCCTGCATCTAATGATACAATCATGTGGTTTTTGTTTTGACATCTGTTGATGTATTTAATTACATTTATGGTTTTACGAATGTTGACCCAGCCTTGCATCCCAGGAATGAAGCCTACCTGGTCATGTTGGATGATTTTTGAGATGTATTGTTGAATCCGGTTTGTTAGGATCTTGTTGAGAATTTTAGCATCTATGTTCATCAAAGATATTGGCCTGTAGTTCTCTTTCTTTGTTGGATCTTTATCTGGCTTGGGTATCAATGTGATATTGGCTTCGTAAAATGATTTGGGAAGAGTTCCATCTTTTTCAATCGCCTGGAATACATTCAGTAGGATTGGTATCAGCTACTCCTTAAATATCTTGTAGAATTATGCTGGAAAGCCATCTGAACCAGGACTTTTTTTGGTAGGTAGGTTTTCTTATTATGTAGTCAATTTCCTTGATTGTTATTGGTCTATTTAGGGTCTCAATTTCTTCTTGTTCCAACCTAGGTAGGTTGTGTGATGTCAGAAAGTCCTGTATTTCCTTACGATTTTCAAGTTTGTTTCCATACAAGTGTACGTAATAGTCTTTAATGATCTTTTGTATTTCTTCAGGGTCAGATGTGTCTTCATCTTTTGTGTTTCTGATTGTGCTTATTTGGGTTTTTCTCTCTTTTTCTTGGTCAGTCTAGCTAGGGGAACATCGATCTTGTTTATCCTTTCAAAGAACCAGCTTTTTGTTTCATTGATTTTTTTGTATTATCTTTTTGTCTTCTATGTCCTGGATTTGGGTTTTTATTTTGGTGATCTGGATTCTTCTTCTGAAATTAGGGTTTCTGTGGTCTTGCTTTTCCAGCTTCCTTAGGTGGCTTGCTAGGCTATTAATTTGTGCTCCTTCCATTTTCTTCATGGGTGTTTGTAGGGATATAAATTCCCCTCTTACTACAGCTTTTAAGGTGTCCCAGAGATTTTGGTAAGATGTTTCTTCATTTTCATTTGTTTCCAGGTATCTTTTGATCTCTGTTTTGATTTCATCATTGACCCAGGAGTTGTTTAGCATCATGCTGTTTAGTGCCCATGTCATTGTGGGTTTTTGGGGGATTTTGTTGGTGTCAATGTTTATTTTTATTCCACTGTGGTCCAAGATCGTGCATGGTAGAATTTCAGTCATTTTAAATTTGCTTATGCTTGATTTATGGCCCAATATGTGGTTGATCTTAGAATACATTCCATGTGGTGATGAGTAGAATGTGTATTCTGTGGTCTTTGGATGGAGTGTTCTGTAGGTGTCAATTAAGTCCATTTGGTCAAGAGTAATATTGAGGTTCTGGATCTCATTGCTGATTTTTTGTCTTGGTGATCTGTCTAGGTTTATGAGTGGGGTATTAAAGTCCCCAGTTGTGATGGTGTTCGAGTCAATATCTTTCTTTAGTTTTCCTAGAAGCTGCTTTATGAAAGTTGGCACTCCTACTTGGGTGCATATATGTTTAGGATAGATATTGTTGATGGAGTGAACCTTTTATCATTATGTAGTGGCCCTCTGTATCTTTTTTAATTTCTGATAGCTTAAATGGTATTTTGTCTGAAATTAGGATTGCAACTCCTCCTTTCTTTTGTGTTCCATTCGCCTGAAAATTTGTTTCCCATTCTCTTACTTTGAGTCTGTGCATGTCCTTTCTAGTGAGGTGGGTCTCTTATAGGCAGTATATTGTTGCCTGGTGATATTTTATCCATTTTGCCATTCTATGTCTTTTCAGTGGTGCATTTAGTCCATTCACATTCAGGCTAATTATTGAAATGTAAGAGTTCGTCCTATCATAGAGTTCTTATAGAGTTGTTGTTCTACCACTTGGTTTATTTGTCTTTCTTTTTGTTTTGGTGTTGGTTCATGTGTATTTTATTCTGTTTCCTGTACTCTTGTGAAGAACTTTATTCTTTTTTCCTTTTCTTCTCTGTTTAGTACTTTCTTAAGTGTTTCATGTAGAGGTGGTCTGGTGGCAGCGTAAGTTCTTAGTGATTAGATATCTGGGAAAGATTTTAATTTTCCCTCACTGATGAAGCTTACCTTGGCTGGGTATGTTATTCTTGGTTGAAATTGTTTATCTTTTAGGACTTTGAAGATAGGGCTCCAAGCTCTCCTAGCCTGCAGGATTTCTGTCGATAAATCTGCTGCTATTCTAATTGGTCTTCCCTGGTAGGTGATCTTGCCTTTTTCTCTTGCTGCCTTTGGGGCTTTTTCTTTTATGCCTACTTTGTTTAGGTGAATTATTATGTGTCTAGGAATTGGTCTTCTCATTTGTTATCTTGCAGGGGTTCTCTGATTCTCTTGTGTTTGAATTTTTGCATCACTGATTAGATAAGGGAAGATTTCTTGAATTATTCATGGAAAGTTTATTCCTGTGTGGTCTCTGTCTCTCTCTCTGCCTCAGGAGGCCGATTACTCTTAGGTTTGGTCTCTTGCAGTAATCGCTCATTTCTTTAGGGTTTTGTTGTGTCTTTTTGAGCTTGTTTACTGTGTTTTTAAGAGTTTGGGTTAGTTCTATATTTTGGTCCTCAAGCTCCGAGATTCTTTCTTCTGCTTGGGTAATTCTG
>NW_007251526.1:14029-30181 GCF_000164805.1 Carlito syrichta
GGGGTCTGGGAGAGACCCATATTCTTTTTTTGGTTTTTCTTCATTTGTGTAGATTTTTTTCTCTCTCCCCCTTTCCCTCCCCTTCTTTAATTCTGTTTTTCAAGTAAGATGGGGTTGCTTTTGCTTCACTTGTGCAATCTTCTGTTCTTCTTTATGAGGGTCCTCTGGCTTTGCTCACTTTTGAGGTTGGAGTGTGGGCTGTGGGCTGTACTTTTTGCAGTTTTGAGGTTTAATTGAGGGGGAAGCTGTGGTTCAGAATCTATATGCTGATTCTAGCATCCACCAACAGGTGTATGAGCACGCTGGAGCCTATTTCTCACTGCCTTACAATCTGTCTGTGCAGTGGTATGTAGGTTTGGTCCCTGGATCAAAAGGAGGTACAAAAGAGGAAAATACTGGAGGAAGGGGAGAGTCAATAGGAAGTTAGAAAGAGAGAAGAGTGAGAGGGAAAACAGACATACATACCAACTAACAGGTGAAAAAGGGACACAAGGTCTAATAGACGTGTAAAAAACATTCAAGCAAAATTCCCTAATGAATACTACACAAAGACAGACCAATAGAATCATGAAACAGATAGTGTAAGTCAGAAAGCAAACAAAAGTGAGCAAAACAAACAGTCAAAATGATAAAATCAAAAGTCAAAATAAGAAATTAGACTAGCTCTGGAATCATTCCTGAGTGTCTCAAGTCTCTTCAGGTCTGATCTCCAGCCTCTCCCCTTTGTTTTTGTTGCAGCCAGCTAGATTTATTCGCAGCTTGGGTTTGTTTTTTTAGCCTGCTGCCTGGGAGGTCAGCAAACTTAGTTGCCTTTGTCTGATTCAGCATAGGGGAGGGGCTTTGTCTCCTGTTTAGCGACGTTATCTTAGGAACTGAGGTGGAGGCTGCTGATAGGTGGGTGGGGCAGTGCAAATCTCTGCCTGGATAATGGCCGAGGTGGCAGCATCATTTTCACAGATCTTTTCTCTCTGCTCATCTGGGTCCCAGGGTGGGGATCTGCTGCACAGCTGGGCGCTGGATCCAGGGTGTCACCAGCATGCTGGGGTGGAGGAGAGGGTTGGGAGTTCCTGCCTCTGGAGTTGAGAGCCTCCAATTGGCATCTCCTTAAGATATGCTATTCCCTTACACAAGCATGGGGTCGCACGCTGAATGCCTCAGCCAGGGTTGGCCCAGAGCTCCAGAGTTCCGAATCTCCAAAGGGCAGGTGGTGAGTGATGAGAGTGGCCCTGGGCCCCTCACAGGGTACTTCAGCCAGAAATGGGACCGGTATCTGTGAGGGGTGGGTGCCCAGAGCCTCCCTGAGTGACTGGCAGCTTGGTGCTGGGTGCTGGGCTAGATGATGTAGCCGGGGAGGGAGGGTGCTGAGACCTGAGACTTCTGCATGGGCAGGAGTCATGTATAGAGGTGCAGCAGTAGCCGGGGGCCGCAATATCTGGCCCTATGTGGCACCAAAGTTCCCCAGGCCTCGGGCCAGTGTGGCTGGTGGTGGACAGAGGGGTGGAGGAAGAAAAGTAAGAGTCTTTTTGGGAACTCACATTCGGAGAATCTCACAATTCCACCCATGCCATCGCCATCTTACCAGAACTCCCAAAATAAATTTTAAAAAGCTACTTGAGAGGCTGAGGTGGGAGGATCACATAAGCCCACAAATCTGAGGCTGCAGTGAGCTATGACTGTGCTACTGCACTCCAGCCAGGGCAACAGAGTGAGACTCCATCTTTAGAAAATAAAATAAATAATAAAAAGAATATCTGAATGCACATTGGAAATTTTTTTTTAATGTAGACCTTTTCATTTCTTATTGTATTCACTTCAACCAAGTGAATTCCAGAGAAATAAAAAATTTTATAAGACCAAAAAAAAAAAAAAACAACTTAAAAATACTGTAACAAGTTGCTAAATACTTTATATACTCGTTGGCAATAAAAACTCCTTGAAACCTATTCCACAACTATTTAAAAAGTTGATACAATTAAGTGCTTAAAAAATTGCAATATCCAAAAGAAAAAAAGTTACTATATATAAAATAAAAGGGGAAAAATTAGACTTGGTAAGAAAGGCTATTATTCCTGGCCAGGCTTGGTGGCTCAGTCTGTAATCCCAGCACTTTGAGAGGTCGAGTAGATTGTCTGAGCCTGTGGGTTTGAGACCTACTCGGGCAACTTGGTGAGACCTCATCTCTACAATAAATCAAAAATTAGTTGGGCGTGGTACCGTGCCCCTGTAGTTCCAGCTACTTGGAAGAATGAGGTGGAAGGATCGCCAGAGCCCAGCAGTTTGATGTTGTGGTGGCCGGGAGCGTGCCACTGCACTCCAGTCTAGGTGACAGAGTGAGACTCCAATTCAAAAAAACAAAAAAAGAAAAAAGAAAGAGAAAGATTATTATTCCTAAGATAAAGAAACTCCTGTAAATCAACAGATAAAAACCCAACATACTAATAGAAAATTAGGCAAAAGCTTAACTAGGTAAGTCATTTAAAAATTCTGGTCAATTAATTAAATATATTCCAACATCATTATTTCCAAAGAAATGTAATGAAAAGTAGTTAATTGTTCCAGTATCAAGCAGATAGAGATGAAAAATATTACAACACTCATAGTTACTGAGTTTGAAAAAAATCATGCACAGCTAGAAGAATTTTCTCTAACACAGTATCATATGTTCACATTTAAAATTAACTTTAGCCTTTGACCCAAAATCATGTTTCTAAATCTTTTCTTAAGAAAGTAATCTCACAAGAGAAATATGCATCAAAGGAGACTGTAGAGTAAATTATAGAAATACCCAATGCAGTGCAAAATTCCCATATTGCTCAGATTTTTTCTTTTAAAAACTACAGAAATATCTAGTAGTGCACAGTACATGTTTGAATCAAATTAAAACTTATATAAGAACACATGTTTATTTTAATTATAGAGTATTTTTAAAATATACAAAATCATAAATGATAAAATGATCCAACCTCTACTCTACCACTTCAATAGATGACATTATGGGAAGTAGTCTCCTAGTCTTTCTAATGCACAGGTATGAGTATTTCTGATACACCCCAATTGCAATTAATTATATATATAGTTCTGTATTATTTCCAATATAACATATTGTTAACACTGTTTGCTATGAAATATTTTTCAAAAACATTCTTTTTAAAAGTTGTATAATATTCATCATATGGATTTACTCTTAATTATTTGACTATTCCCTTCTACTTAAGCATTTTCCTCAAGTATATGTTTCAATGAAGGATAAACATCTTTGGATACATCTTTTTCATTAAGCAGTAAACATTATTTTTATTAATCTTTTCCTTTTTTATTTGTATAAATTTATAAACACAGTTTTGTTACATGAATGTAATGCCTAGTGCTAAAGTTTTGGCCTTTTGTGTAACCAACACTTGAATAAGGTAAATTGTACCCACTAAGAAATTTTTTTAAGGATAAAAATTTTGTTTTCTACGTTTAAAATATTTTCTTGAAAATGCTACTAAGATGTTTTGTATTACTTGGAATTTTTTTCAGGTTAGTGTTGTTTCATAAAAAGAAAACACTAAAAAAACACCAATTCTTCAATATTTTATGGGTTTTGTTTTGAGTCATGGGGTACAAATATCATAGATAGTAAAAAGTAATAATTTGAATTTTCAATATACTGCCATTCAAACAAAGGAACTTATAGTACATATATTGAAGATATTATCTAGATATTCTATCTATGAGTATCTGTTGCTCAAAAGGAGACACTATCATGAAATGAAATGTATACTGTGCCTAGAAGGCCAGAATTAGTATAGTAATTCTAAAATGGCCTGTGGCTCTTTGGGCAGTTCTTCCACTTATCTTTCAATTGTTAAAAATGTGTAAACTTACTAAATTATTATTATTTTGAGGGAATAAGATAGGATGTATATTTAGAAGTGTTTCTTCAATTGTAACATTTTGAATACATGTGAAGCATTTTTGAAAGATCTTGAAATAAGACAGCTAAGTGTTTTCTGAATAACAGTTCAAACTATGCTCAGTAAAATGTTAAAGTGAATTTTATTCTAATTTTCTTTATTTTGTGTTAAACAAAATGCTAACCGAAATTTACAACTAAATGGATTGCCCTACTGTCCAAGTAATGTTAAATGGGTTACACTTTATCAAATAAAGTAATATATCTCCTGTTTACATAATAGGAGGAGATTTTGATCATTCTCTATAAAAATCCATTAGTAAGATCTCCAAAATCGTCAGAAATTGATATAAAATGTTCAAAAGAAAAACATGTTAGTCTCTGGTAACAAAAGCATAAAAAATATTCAAGAAGTTGACTGTAGATTCTGAAATCAGCAATTTAAAGAGACAATACAGTTGACACTTGAACAGCATGGGTTTGAACTGTGAAGGTACATTTATACATGGATTTTTTCAATAAACATATTTTTAAAATTGGATATTTGAAACAATTGGAAAAAACTTCCATGCACACCATGTAATATAGAAATATCTATAAAGGTAAGAAAAAGTATGTCATGGATGAAGAAAGTATCATTTACTACCATAAAATATACACAAATTATAGCAAGTTAAAATTTATGAAAACTTATGCACACCAACTTACAGACTCTACATGGTGCCATTTGCAGTTGAGAGAAATGTAAACAAATGTGAAGTTGCAGCGTTAAATCATAACTGCAGCATAAAATTAGCTGTAGTATATACTGCCTATGTAATAATTTCCTAGTTACCTCCTGTGGCTATTGCAGGGAATTCAAGTGCTGTGAGTATCTGCTTAAAATGCTGTATGATGTTCCTCACCTCTACATGAGCAGTTCATCTCTCCAGTAAATCAAAAAGTGATCTCACATGGTTCTTATATATTTTTTATTGTGCTTTGTGCAATACCATAAACCTCAAATAATACCATGCGACCCATACGAAGTGCCACTATTGATGCTGGAAGTGCTCTCAAGAGACAGGTAAGTCATGGCATTACAAGAAAAAGTGGAATTGCTTGATACGTTCCTTAGACTGAGGTCTGTGGCTGTGGTTGCCCACCATTTCAGACAGACAATTTCTCTTACAAACAGATGATATAAACTTACAATATGAATAAATATAGTACAGTACTGAAGATGCATTTTCTCTTCCTTAGAATTTTCTTAATAGCATTTTCTTAGGCACTAATTGACTGCTTATGCTATCTTTAAGGCTTCCACTTAGCAGCAGGGTATTACTAGTTAAGTTTTGGAGGAGTCAAAGTCATATGTAGACTTCCAACTGCACAGGAGTTGGGATCAACGACACCCATGTTATTCAAGCACCAATCATAGGTGCTAAATATTATGTTACCGTAGAATCTAAACATCAATGCTTTTGTACTTATTCAACAAATGATTATTGTGATACATGCACATCTATTCACATTGAATCCTTTTATCAATTCCCCAAAACATATATACTCAGTTTAGAGATGAAGAAATACTTATATTAAGTAAGTAATTTTTAGTGCTTTTGTGAAAGATCATGAGTTGCCTGTCTTTTCCTTTATTCTAACAGGACCCTGTAACAAGACCCTTTTTTATTCTAGAAGTCCATGTGCTCAGCTAAAGAGCATAATATTCTACTAGAGAAGCATGACCACGTCATTAAGTTATAGCTAATGAAGTGTAACAAGTTATTGGACAGATCTTCAAGAAACTTCACCTAAAGGGTCACAGATGTCACATTGCATGCTTTTTTCTTTTCCCCCTTCTGCTTCCTGCCTTCAGTCTGTGTGTGATGGCAAGAGCTTAATTGGGATGAGGTCTTGAGAGTCCCTGCTAAGGATGGTGAAGCAGAGCACTGAATGCTAATGAAATTATGAAGTCACCTTCCAGATGACAACTACAACTTCCAGACTTTTTCTACTAAGTAAACATATATTTTATGCAACTAATTAGTGACTCTTTTACTAGGAGTCAAATGTAACTGATTAATCTTATTATATACAGGGCTATTATTATATACAAGTATCTTGTCTATGCTATATCATTTACTACTTCCTAAAATGTTCTTTTCCAGCAGTGTATCCATTTAGAGGCTCAGTGAGAGTAAGTAGCAAGTTTAAGGTCATGTTTACAAATAAATGGCAGAAACAAGGGATAAGTCTAGATTCTCTTCTCTTCATTAAAGTGATGTTTTCTGTAGTGCTGCAACACCCTTCACACATGCATAAACAGACCTTAAGTGTCATTGTTCATTTGGTAAATATTATTTTCTCCTACATATATTCTCCCTGGTAGAACTTTCCTATTTTCTCATCCTTTACTCCTTCACTTGGTGATGTGAAAAGTATAGTTAAGTCTTAACTCTGAGGTGATGGATCAAGTCCCAATGGTAATATCTCTAATCTTCTAGAAAATGATTCAACTGCTATTTTCCATTGATTCTTTTTTGTTTGTTTGAAAGCAGACTTGTATAATAAATCCTCCCTCTTGTCAACAAATCCTCTTAGCAGCACATAATCCTCTTTTCATGAAAAAGTAGCTAGACAAACACTGCTAGCAATTTCAGGGTGCTCCAGGTCTCAAATTACTGGAGAACCTTGTGACAATTCTGAACTAGAGGAAACTAGAAGTGTGTAGACATTGGACTGTCAAATACATCTCTCCCTCAGATTTACAGTTATTTTTCTATGAGATGCCTACCTATTCACCGAGATGCTATAATTATATATTCTTTAAGTGACAGCATAATATGCCCTTCCTGCTCAGTATGTTCATTTTGCCTAAGGTTAAGAGCAGTAGAATAAAGTGTAAAAAATGCCATCTTCAAATTAATAAGATTGATAGCCCATGATGTTTTTACTATTTAGACATAAGCCAAACTATGTTATTAGGTCACCAAAGGAAAAGTGTTTTGACCTATTTCCTAAAAATCTTTTATAATTTGAATTAAATTAACTATTATTCTGAAGCCACTCAAGTTCATTTAAGTGAGATTTATTTTAACAACATTGTGAGTAAAATGCACAAGTATTTCTGGGTACCCAACTAGATATCACCTTCATAATCAATTTTACAGTCCCAATTTGTTCATCTGAACCCAGAGTTCCCACAAGAGTTCCCGAGTCAGCTTTATTTTGGGGCTCTTAAAATTGCCTTGATAAAAATATCAAACTGTCTATCCTCAGGCCAGAGATCCCCAAGCTTTATCTGTTCTTGGTGTCCTTGGTAATTTTTTATAGTATCCTAGACCAAAAGAAATACATGTCAGCTAAGTGGTTCACTCCAGAAGTATTTATGTTCTATTAATAGTCACTAGAAACACACACACACACACACACACACACACACACACACACACACACACACAAACACACACACACAAATTTAAAGTAGTTCATGTAATAGCCAATAGATGTTGCTGTGTTTCCCATAAAATTTTAAAATATTTTGCAGCATCCCTGTGCATTTCCTGTGGTATCTGAGGATATCCATGCTCTTGGGCATTGTTAATATTTTATTTAGTTCATCAGTGAACATCTTAAGAATAGGAACTGGATTCATCCATCTTTATATTCTCAGACCCTTGCAAAATATTTGGCACATAGCAGGTATCCATGAATATTTGCCAAGTGAAAGGGGATAGGTGTGGATGAATGATCAAGGAGATTAATGTTGACTTAAGTGATATGGTTACCTGTAGATTTGTGGCAGTTTGTACTACAGGGTAGTCACAGAGCACATTGATAGAGAGTGTGGACTCTATCACCTTTTAGCTATATGACTGCACTGCCTTCATTTATAAAATGGAGTGTATTAATAGCATCTACTTCATAGGACTGACAAGAAAATTAAATGAAAAATACTTGTAATTCATCAAGCACAGTGCAAACCAACCATAGTATGTATTTGGCAAATACTATTTTTTGTTTGAGTTGGAGTCTGACTTTGTTGCCCAGACTGGAGGGCAGTGGCATGCTCTCTGCCACCACAGCCTCAACCTGGTGGACTCAGGTGATCCTTTTGCCTCAGTATTTCAAGTAGCTGGAACTACAGACTTGCACCACCATGCCCAGTTATTATATTTTTTTTGTAGAAATGAGGTCTCGCCAAGTAGCTCAGAATGATCTCGAACCCATGGACTCAGGCAATTCTCTCACTTTGGCTTCCCAAAGTTATAGGCTGGAGCCATGGTACCCGGCCAATACTATTATTATTAATACTAGTTGCTCTGTCTCAGTCTTTCTCAAATTCCTCTTTTGAATTATACTGTATATGTTAGCCTGTTAGTATCCTGCTGGCTGAAATCAGGCATATTAATTCAACCAATAAGACTATCACTTCATTATAATATGCTATTTTCAAATAGTGATAACAAATCAATAAATGGTGTGTCAGAATAATGTAGTTAAAGATTTCCTATGGGAAATATGAAACATTTTGCTGTTCATTAATTTTGAAGGTGGGACTCAGAAAAAGTACATGTACTTCTTGTGATGAATCCCTTGTGTCCAAAGACCTAAAAACACATGGAAAATTATTCCCCTTTTTGTAATATTCTGTTATTTTTATCTCAGACCAAGTTAATTTCAAACTCTGAAACAAAGTTTTAGATATTCAAATAAGAGGGACATAAATTATTGTTTTTCCAAGCAACATGTGGGTTATAGACAAAAGCCTTAAAGGTGAGGAAAAGAAAAAACATAATAGCATTCAACCTCTATGTGTACCCAAGAGGCTGAGATACTATCATAATGCCTCTATTATGAGAATTGCTAAAATTAAATGCCTGTAGATTTGACCCTAAGGAGTTCAGTTTAGTGTTTTTGTAATAAAACTCTTACTGTAAGCCGGGTTCAGTGGCTCAGCCTGTAATCCCATGCCTTGGGAGGCTGAGGTGAGTGGATTGCCTGAACCCGTGGGTTTGAGACCCGTCTGGGCAACTTGGCAAGACCTCATTTCTACAATAAATCAAAAATCAGCCAGGCGTGGTAGCGCGTGCCTGTAATTCTGGCTACTCAGAAGGCTGAGGTGGAAGGATCGCTGGAGCCCGGCAGGTTAAGGCTGCAGTGGTCGGGAGCGGCCACTGCACTCCAGTCTGGGCGACAGAGTGAGACTCCAACTCAAAAAAAATTCCCAAAAACCAAAAAACTCTTACTGTAAATACTTAATCTTGAGTAGGTTCTATATCAATATAATTCCACAATAGTTATTTTGACAACTGTCACTATATATTTAATAAATAAATCATATCGAACCATTCCATGTTACTTTTTGGGTTATATGAAATGACTTGCTTTCTCCTTGCAAGTGCATGTCTCCTTCCAGAATCTAACACTCACAGATACTCTAAAATAAAAATGGCATGGTACTTTGGTAATTATTCAAGATTTAAAGAACTTAGTGGGAAAAAATAATTCATGGGGCAGCATGTTTAAAAGTGGACACAGGTAGAGTTTGATAGGTTATGTGAGATTCAGAATGAAGCAGTATAATTGGCAGCACTTACCATATTATAGATTTATGCTGAACTTTGCCGTCATTATGCATTAGTGTTATCTCAGCTGCTTGCTGTTTAATAGCCTTGTATTAAGCCATTATATTTCCTTTACAGGCAGCAACTTAAAAAAGGCAAATATGACTTGCCTTACATTTGCATCACAGCTACAATAGACAATGTGTCTTACAATCTGAATTACATTCACATTGTTAGCTAAATAAACTTAGATATTGCCTGTTTCATCTCTTACAATACCAAATTAAGTAGAAATATTCTGAAAAATAAATGAGAA
This sequence comes from Carlito syrichta, assembly GCF_000164805.1. Lineage (NCBI taxonomy): Eukaryota > Metazoa > Chordata > Mammalia > Primates > Tarsiidae > Carlito > Carlito syrichta. The sequence goes on from NW_007251526.1 coordinate 23,793, forward strand.
CTGAAGTTCAGATACAAATGACACATTTCTGCCTTATAAATTAAAGATACGATTTGTAAAGAAAATCAGAAATGGCTGTAATTTCTATTATACAATGAGAATCCATTTCTCAAGATTTTTGTTATATTCAAATTACTCAATGTTGTCATAGGTTTGTTGTTTCCTTGTTTGTTATACTGCATTGTTTTTACTTTCTGGTAACACAGTATGCAATTAAAAAAAATATATAAGCCAACATGTGGCGTAAGATATTCTATAGTCAGTCTACTACGTTACGCTATTGACAACAACACCAGCTGTCTCCGCTTCTTCAACTCCCATTTATTCTACAGTCCATGGAAGTACTTTCCTTCCCCAACATCCCAGTGAAAGCTTCAGCATCTCTCTTGCAGTTCCACAAGTGGGAACCTATTTACTAAATCCTATGGATATTCTCTTATACACTCACTGGACTAAGTTTTTCTTTCTCTCACTTTGTGCTGTTGCTAAATCATAGTATCTTGTTGATGCTATTGCCTTATTATCTTTAATATATATCTCAGCCATAATGTGCTACAGAAACAAATAAGTTCTAAATCACCATGGCTTACCACAGTGGTGATGATAGTTGCTCAGAGAACCAAGTTATGGAGTATCTGCCGTACTGACTATTGCCTATCACTGTGCCAGAGGGAGCAGAAAAAAGGTCTGCAGAATCTTGCATCAACTCTAGGCCGGAGATGATAAGTTTCAGTCTCCTCACAATTCATTGTCCAGAACTAGTCACATGACCATGCATCCATGAGGATCAAGAAGTACAATTCTATTATGTACCTGGCAAAGCAATTGGAAGACCTGGAAATATCTCGTAGACACTATCAATTGTAACACATCACTGCTCCTAATTTTTCAAAGCTCCTTACTAAGACAATATCAAGTCTATTATCCTCTCCCCTCTTCCAATTTTCTTCACCCCCACTACTCATAATTGTGTTCCAGTGATAGTGAATTACTTGTAGTTTTTTAAATAAAATGCCATGTTCTTGCATGTATACACATATTATGCATATTATTCATCTGCCTATCTGACACCAGACAACTATTCATCCTGTCAGTTTTCTCTCAAAATCTACCTTCCCTCTGAAGTCTTCTCTGACCCCACCTAGATCTTGCTTCATGCTTTGTACAAATTTTCCCTGCATTAATATAAACGTGTTTTGAACAGTATGCACTTGTCTTCCCACTAGACTGCAAACAATGAAGACAGAGAATGCATCATTTCAAATTTAGGTCCCTGGCACCTGAGATTCAAACATAAACTCAAACGCATGTGTAAAAACTGAATCCTACCTAACTTCTCTATCAACTGAAAATAAACAGTTAACTTTCTCGGAAAGCTGACTGTGAAGGGGGTATGAATGGAGAGCAAGAATAGAAATTGTTTCATTTGATGACTTGTTTTTTGAAACAACTTCTATTCTTGTTCTCCATCACAACATTCTATTTAGATTTTATTCATGCCCCCTTCACAGTCAACTTCCTGAGAAAGTTAATTGTTTTTTTCAAGAGCTGAAATAATTCATTCCTTAAATATCAATGTGGGGCAGTAAGAGGACTAACTTGTTTTCTGGCAATTTGGTCAATATCAGTGACTTCGACAACCAGGCCTGGTACCTTAGAGTCTATGTATCTCGGTTCCAGCACGCTATGATCTTCCCAGTCCAAATGACTTATGGGTTAATGAAGCTATAATTTTTAATAATCTCCTACTTACATGCAATATTTCCCACCCTCCTTCTATGCCTGGGAAATTCCTGCTTATTCCTTAAATCTCACTTTGAAATTTCCTTGTTCAGTGAAACTTCTCTGAAGAACTTAATTCATAAACTGCTTTACCTTTAGACAAATAATTCCTCCAGGGAAAGACAACATGACTCATCAATGCCTACCTAGCACAATGTCTGTCTCATAGAAAGCACTCAGTATTTAGGCACATTTTAGACAGTGGGAAAAGTGTGCCAAGAACATATAAGTATAAGAAAGTCATTGTTCTGCATTAAATTTAAGAAAGTTTTTTTTAAAAAAGTAGATTATCATGGAATATGCATGGTCATTCAGTTGGAAAAGAAGTGAGGAAGCTAGAACAGATATTGTTTCACATACCATTTTCTGGATTCTGATTGTGTAACCAAGGCCAGTTAGGTGAGTAGAACAGACCAGTAGAAGATGGAGAGAGAAGATCAGCAGAGTGATCTCAGTAATTCACAACGAAAGTAAAAACACATAATTTTATTTTACTTTATGCTGCTAAGCAAGTGTAGAAAGACATCAAATGTATTTCAAATCTATGGGACTAAAGAATAATATTATGCCTGCACATAGAAGTTTTAGTGATAGAGGGGAGCAAAATGAAAATTTCCCTTTCCTGTCAATACCTTAGGTTCAAAGAAAATAAATTTGTTCTCTAAGAGTTAAAACAGTAAAATTCAGCCATAATGATGAGATTAGCCATGAGGAATTTAGAAACAAAAATCAATCAAAGCATTTGAGTATACAACCTGATTTTAGTTTAGAGAGGAAAAATCTTCTATTATTCCCTATTTAAAGAACATTAAGTGTAAACTTAAAAGATGTGTGGTCAGCTGCCATACAGCACAAAAGGAAAAAGTCCAAAGACTTAGAAGTGATTGTGTATCAAAAATTGTTCATTTAAAATACAAATATAAGTCCTTATGAAAGATACATTCATATAATGGAGAGGTCTGCTTAATTGCCAGCAGGAAGAATTCTTCAGGCCTCACTCACCCATGACATACCCACAGAACTATCTAACAAAGAATTTGAAGGAAAATGAAATGTCTCTAAAATGTAAAAAAAAAAAAAAGGTAACATATAACAAGATGTTCTACTTTACTTAAATACATGCAGTTGAAATTGGCAGTTTATTGTTTCATATCTACAAATGTGGATGGGTGAGTGATGGCTGGAAGCAGACATTTTAATCTACGTCCCTGCATAATGTCTGATTTTTAACCATATATTTTACTTATTGTAAAAGTTTGAATAGGAAACAATGACATTAAAATAAGATTTATAAAACCTTGCACACCTTCACTCAAATTCTTTACTTTCCATGGAGACTTCCGAGTACTAAGTGGTCTAATTTCTAGATGAAATAATACCAAGGAAGGAGGTTCCCAGAGGAGATGATAGTCCCTGTTTTTTGTTGTTGTTGTTATTGTTTATTTGTTTTTTTGAGTTGGATTCTCACTCTTTCACCCAGACTGGAGTGTGGTGGCATGCTCCAGGCCACCGCAGACTTGACCTGGTGGGCTCCGGTGATCCTTCCACCTCAGTCTTCCAAGTAGCCAGAACTACAGATGCGCAGTACCATGCCTGGCTAATTTTTGATTTATTATAGAGATGAGGTCTTGTCAAGTTGCCCGGGTGGGTCTTGAACCTGCAGAAACAGGCAATCCACTTGCCTCAGCCTCCCAAAGTGCTGGGATTATACTGTTTTAACACTATAAAAAAAGAAAGTTTGCTTTATGTGCTTTTTTTTTTTAACTTAGGCAATTAATTAACATGAGTCTAAAAATCTGATACCAGTCAACACTGGAACATTGACATGACTCTTTGGCCACTATAAGTGTGGTATCAACAGAATGTCAAGCCTATGAGGCTTTTGAGTAAAAAGCCATTTAGAGTTAACCTGTTATCATTCAGAGACATGGTTGTCTTTCCAGGTATAAAATACGTGCTTAGCAATTGTTAAGTTGAATGGGAATGTGTTTACATTTTAAATACTGATATGTTTGCAATGCAAAAGACTGAACTATAAACTCAAACAGATTGTGCACTTAAAGTGGGTTCTTTCTTTTAAAAATTTTTTTTATTGTAAAGATGTGGGGTACAACTCAGGGTTAGGTAGACAAACATTGATCATGCAGATACCCCTGTTAATGAGCTATGACCCTTCCTCCCCTAGCAGTTTCCCTCAACTGCCAATCCCACCCCCCACCAACAGTTTCCCATTACTACCAATCACTTTCTTATAGCATTATAATTGTTCAAGGTCCTCTTATGAGTGAGAACATATGGAACTTTTTTCTTTGTTTCTGTGATAAATCATTGAGTATGATCAACTCTAAATCCATCCAAGTTGCTGTGAAGTCCATATGTTTGTCCTTCTTTATGGCTGCATAATATTCCATTGTGTATATGTACCACATTTCCTTTATACAGTCCAACTTCGATAGGCAACATTGTTAGTTCCATGTTTTTGTTATTGTGAATAGAGCTTAGAGCTACAATAAACATACATGTGCAGGTATCTTCTTTGTAGAATAATTTGAGTTCCTCTGGGTATATTCTCAATAGGGGAATTGCTGGGTCATATGGAAGGTCAATTTCTAGTTCTTTCAGAAATCTCCAAACTGTTTTCCAGAGAGGTTGTACAAGTTTACATTCCCACCAGCAATGTAGAAGCATTCCTTTTTCTTCACATCCTTGCCAGCATCTTTTGTTTATTTTATTAATGATGGCCATTCTTACAGGGGTTAGGTGGTATCTCAATGTGGTTTTGATTTGTATTTCTCTGATAATGAGTGAGGCTGAGCACTTTTTCATTTGTCTGTTGGCTGCCCATATATCTTCTTTTGAGAAGTGTCTATTCATGTCTTTTGCCCACTTTTTAAAGGGGCTGTTTGTTTTTTTTCCTTCAGTGCGTTTCAGTTCCTTGTAGATCCTAGATGTTAGGCCTTTGTCAGATATACTTTTGGCAAATATTTTCTCCCATTCTGTGGGCTGTCTCCTTGCTCTCTTGATGGTTTATTTTGCTTTGCAGAAGTTCGTTAACTTGATGAGGTCCCACTTATCTATCTTATTTCTTAAAGTATTGGCCTTTAGGGTTCTGAGTAGGAATTGGTTCTCAGTTCCAATTTCCATAAGGCTGCCTCCTGCATTTTCTAGATTCTTATAGTTTGAGGTTTTATGTTTAGGTCTTTGCTCCATTTAGAGTTAATTTTTGTGTATGATGATAGGTAGGGGTCCTGTTTCAATCTTCTGCATGTGGTCAGCCAGTTTTCCTAGCACCATTTACTGAATAGGTTTTCCTCTCTCCAGAGGCTTTGTCATAGATGAGTTGGTTGAGGAATTGAGACTTTGCTTCTGGAATCTCTATCCTGTTCCATTGGTCTATGCGCCTGTGTTTATACCAATACCATGCTGTTTTGATTACTGTAGCTTTGTAGTGAAGTTTGAAATCAGGAAGTATGATACCTCCTGCTTTGTTTCCCTTGTTAAGGATTGTTTTGGCTATTCGTGGTCATTTATGTTTCCATATGAATTTCTGTATTGTCATTTCCAGGTCTGAGAAGAATGATGTTGGTAACTTAATGGGTATTGCATTGAATCTGTACATTGCCTTCTGAATCCAGCTTCAGAATTGAACAAAACCAGAGGACCCACATAAGGAAAAATAGGAGATTGAGCAAACAGGTAAAAGCTACCCCCATCCCTGAACAACACAATTATAGAAGAGTGAAAATACACAGCGAAACCTTCAATGCCTAGTGCTAAGTGAAAGAAATCAGTTTGAAAAGGCTATATAATATATGATTCTAACTATACAACATTCAGGAAAAGGCCAAACTGTGGTGACAGTAAAAAGATCACTTGTTGCTAGGGGTTTTAGGCAAAGGAGGCTTGAACAGGCAAATCACAGAGGAGTTTTAGGACAGGAAACTATTCTGTATAACATTGTAATAATGGATACACATCAGTGCACATGTGTTAAAATCCATAGAATATGCAAGAGGATTGAATTCTAATGTAAACTATGGACTTTGGGTGGTGATGTATGTTCATCAGTTATAAAAAAATGTACCATTCAGGTAGGGGTATTCACAATGGGGGAGACTGTGCATGCATGGAGGCAGAGAGTATATAGGAAATCTTGGTTATCTTCCACTAGATTATGCTGTGAACCTAAAATTACTCTAAAAAATAGACTCTACTTTAAAGGGGTAAATGAAACAACTTGTCAAGAGTAGTTTACACAATGCTTGCACACCTTGCAAGGAGCAAGAATCTTTTGTATGTACCTTGCAAGGAGCAAGAATCTTTTGTATGCTTTGGCAAGTTTAAAAATTTCATTCTAACATTTTATCCTTCAACTTCCAACATTTTATCCTTTGTGCTTTCAATGTCATGAAATTTATCAGAAAGTTCCTTAATGTAAAGATTTTTGCTGATGTCAATTACTGTGGGATAGCTTTATCCTCTTGTCACAACCACTTTCCTTGTTTATGTTTGATTTTTTCATTACTAGGTTCCTTCATTTGCATATCTAGTCTTTCTAATGTCTACATTACCATGCTCAGCTATTTCTTTCTACAATCCACTTAAAT
>NW_007251526.1:30201-30886 GCF_000164805.1 Carlito syrichta
CATTATTGATTCTTTCTATTCTGAGCATGGTATATATTTCCATTTGTTTTTGTCTTCTTGGTGCATTTAGTCCTTTCACATTCAGGCTAATTATTGAAATGTGAGGGTTTATCTTTGTCATGATGCTCTTATAGAGTTGTTGTTGCAATTGTTTGTTTGTTGTCTTTCTTTTTTTTTTTTGTTGATTCGTGTGTGCTTTCACTCTTTTTCCTGCACTCTTGTGAAGAACATTGTTGTTTTTTTTTCCCTTTTATTCTGTGTTTAATACTTTCTTAAGAGTCTCTACAATAAATCAAAAAATTAGCCAGACGTAGTAGTGGGTGCCTGTAGTTCTAGCTACTTGGAAGGCTGAGGCGGAAGGATCACCAGAGCCCAGCAGGTCAAGGTTGTGGTGGCCGGGAGCGACCACTGCACTCCAGTCTGGGTGACAGAGTGAAACTCCAACTCAAAAAAAAGAAGAGTTTCTTGTAGGGTTGGCCTGTACGCAGCATACATTCTTAGGAACTGGATGTCTGGGAAAGATTTTAATTCTCCCTCACTGATGAAGCTGCGCTTGGCTGGGTAGGTTATTCTTGGTTGAAATTGTTTATCTTTGAGAACTTTGAATATTGGACTCCAAGCTCCTAGCCTGAAGTGTTTCTGTAGATAAATCTGCTGCTATTCTGATTGTTCTTCCATGGTAGGT
>NW_007251526.1:32002-33311 GCF_000164805.1 Carlito syrichta
TTCATGAAGTGGGGGTATTGGTTTGCTCCCTGAAAGTAAAATGATGTAAGAAAAGGGAAAGAAATGGAATGGGGGGGGGAGTAGAAGGTGGAGACAGGAGAGTAAAAGGTAGAACAGACAGAGGTACCCACTAATATATGAAAATAGACCTGAAGACAGATAAGAGTAAGAGAAAACAAAAATAAAAACAATCAAACAAGAAAACAACAGTGACACCAACAAACAAACTAGGGTATACAATCATACAGATACACAAGCTGACTAACTTCCTTAAGATGTACTGTTCCCTCACACAACCATGAGGTCTTAGCTTCCAAGTTGGAGGTTGGGGAGAGCTGGGTGGATGAGTCACTGCAGGCCTCTGCCTGGTCACAGGGCTCCAGATGATCCCAGGTTCTACTGCAACCAGATCCAGCTGGGGGAGGGGTGGAGTGCGAGACAGCTGGGTGCTGTAAGTCATTGTGTCACATGCGGCTTGAACCTCTTTTTTTCTTTGTTCTTAGGTCTCAGGCTGGAGGATGTGCAGAGCTGGGTGGAGCTCATGGGGCAATGCAGGTCTCGGCCTGGTCTCGAGCTCCAGCTGTTCTCTGGTCCCTCTTGGTCAGGGGTGAGTTGGGGGGGGTGAAGTGCAAGGCTGCTGGGTGTTTCTGGTCAGCCTAGTGTTCAGGGCAGCTGGGGGTGGGGCAGTGCAGCCAACTAGGGAGCCCAGAGCTCCACGGGGAAGGAGACTTGGGCCTCCCTGAGTGGTGGAGGCTTGGGGCAGGGCTGGGTGTTACAGCTGGGGAGGGAGCCTGGAGTTCCATGGGCGGCAGTGGCTTGGGGCAGGGTGGGGCCCTTAGGTCCGGGAGGCGGCCTGGAGCTCTGAGGGGAGTACGCCTAGGGCCCCCACAGGTGGGCAGTGGCAGCTTGAGGTGGGACTGGGCACTTCTGCCAGGAAGGTGGCCTAGAGCTCTGAGGGGCGACACTGAGGGCCTGGTGGGGAGCTTCAGTCAGGGATGAAGCCCCTTGTTCCGAGGGGTGGGCACCGAGGGCCTCCGTGGGGGTGGCAGCTTGAGGCCGGGCTGGGGGCTTCAGCCAGGGAGGGGCCCTGGAGCTCTGAGGTGTGGGTGCTGAAGGCCTCTGCTGAGGTGGCGGCTTGGGGGGGCTGGGAGTTTCAGCCAGGTAGGGGGCCTGGGGTTTGGAGGAGCGGCCCTGAGGGCCCCCGTGGCGGCGGTGGCTTTGGGCCTGGTGGGGCGCTTCAGTCGGGGCGGCGCCCGGAGCTCCGAGGGGTGGGCTCGTAGGGCCTCCCTGGGCAGCGGTGGCTTGGGGT
>NW_007251526.1:33815-35468 GCF_000164805.1 Carlito syrichta
CTCGGAGCGGTGTGGCTGGCGGGGGGGGGGGTGGGGAGGGAAGTAAAAGCCCTCATGGGAACTCACTTTTGGGGAATCTCCCAGTCCTACCTGTGCCATCGCTGTCTTACCGGAACTCTAAAGTGCTTGGTTTCATTTCAATACAGAAGACGCCAGATGTGGCCAGCAGGGCCTCCATGCCCGAGCTCAAGAATGACTGCAGCACTAGTTAGGGGCGGGGAACTGGAAGGGAGAGCCCAGCAGCACAGAGAGGCCTTGGTGGCTCAGATCAGCACCAATAGTGAACAGTAAATGAGTATGTGCTAGTTTCACTTTTCTTTGCTGAAAGGAAAAACCTGTGCAAGATGTATGACCTCAAAAATCTTCAGAAGGAAAGCACTGTGGAGAGTCTTTTAGCACATCTCCCGTCCTCAGGAAATTTCTACCTCGATCAGGCCAGCGTACAGTGTTTTCAGATGATGTGGGTTTTACAGCCCCCTTTCCTGCTTCTGTCAGCCCTGCCATCATTCGTAGGTATCAGCTCAAAGTCGTTAATTTTAAAGATGCTCAACCCTTCTAGCCATTTATACTATCTAATCTGAAAAACTTCTGTTCATTTTTTAGAAATAGATGGTAATAGTTGCAGTGCCATTCACTTGTAGTTCACTGTATAATTTTTTTTTTTTTTTTTGAGTTGGAATCTCACTCTGTCACCCAGACTGGAGTGCAGTGGCCGCTCCCGGCCACCGCAGCTTCGCCCTGCTGGGCTCCGGCGATCCTTCTGCCTCAGCCTTCCGAGTAGCCGGAATTACAGGCATGCGCTACCACGCCCGGCTGATTTTTTGATTTATTGTAGAGATGAGGTCTCCCTACCCAGGCGGGTCTCGAACCCGCGGGCTCAGGCAATCCTCTCACCTCAACCTCCCAAAGGCGCAGGATTACAGGCTGAGCCACCGAGCCCGGCTCACTGTATAATTTTTAATGAAGTACTGTCACAAAAATTAACTCACCTGTGTCTCATAACCATTGGTCCATTTAATGAGTGATCCCATCCATGAAACCACAGTGTTTTAGTTGACTTCTGGGATTTTTTTCTTGGTGTATGTGGACAGAAAGGGCCAGGAGTCTATTTAATGGCCTATACTTGTAAATTTTGTATTTTTCAATAAGATAAGTGGTTGAAACTATGTCTCTCATCTGTAGGGTAAGGTTCTACTATTATTTTTAAGTTCCTGTTTTTCTTTTCTTTTTTTTTTTTTTTTTGAGTTAGAGTCTCACTCTGTTGCTCAGGCTCTAGTGCAGCGACATGCTCACAGCCACGGCAGCCTCGACCTGCTGGGCTCAGATCTTCTGCCTCAGTCTTCCAAGTAGCTTGAACTCTAGGCATGTACCACCGTGCTCAGCTAAATTTTTGGTTTATTGTAGAGGTGAGGTCTTGCCAAGTTTCCCAGGCTGGTCTCGAAACCCTGGGTTCAGGCAATCCTCCCACTTCTACCTCTCAAAGTGCTGAGATTACAGACTTGAGCCACAATACCCGATAGTTTCTATTCTTCAAATAGATCATCTAGGTGGGTGCAGTGTCTCAATTCTGTAATCTCAGCAGTTTGGGAAGCCAAGATGGGAGGTCTCTTGAACCCGGCAAGACCTAAAAAAAAAAAAAAAAAAATAAAAACC
>NW_007251526.1:35671-37165 GCF_000164805.1 Carlito syrichta
TGCAAAAAAAAAAAAAAAAAAAAAAAAAAAAGAAAAGAAAAGGAAGAAAGGAAGAAAGAAAGAAAGAAAGAAATGAAGGAAGGCAGAAGTAGCCAAGGGATGGCACAGGGGTGTAGCTACAACCACAGCTGCAAGTTTTGAATAGCAACATACAATCCACAGCCAGCAATAATAATAGACTCTGTTGGAATCCTGGCTCTGCCTGCTATAGCATAGTTACAGCTTTGTAGTTTTCAAAGTCCTACTTGCTTGGCACAGGTCTCTTCCACTGAACCGGTTTGTTTTCTGTTTGTGACAGAGGCACCGGGTCTGAAGGAGGCAGAAGGAAAAGAGCCTGAGCTATTCTTAAGTAGATCCAGGCCTGTGGCAGCCTCGGCCAAGCAGGCCCATCTCACCAACCTGAAGCACCTACAGGCACCCTGGTGAAAGAAGCCTGGGGAAGACCCAGGAGGTGAGATTACTGTTCCGAAAGATGAGTTTAGTGTAGACCTAGGAACTTTATTCATTGGTGGAGCCAAACCCTCATAGCAAGAGAACTGACACTAATCTTGCAGAGGCTCTGCCTCTGGCATGCTGGTAGACTAGGGCTATCCTAACTCATGGTTTTCCAGAAGTTCTCTCCAAACAAGACTTACATTAAGCAAAGAGTTATCTTCTACCTCTCAATTCTCTTTTTCTTTTCTCCACACTCCCATTCCTGGCTACACATAGGAATATGTGGCTTTTATTGTGAAATTAAACTCAACATGGCATTCTGTTGCTTACATAAAATGTGAGATTTCTTTTTTTTCTACTGTTTCCCAGCTAAAGGCTTTCTCTAAATAAATATTTTGAACAATTGATTTGAAAATCTTGTCAGGATTATGTAAGCATTTCACATTTGTTATCCGGAATTTCTATTTTTATATTAATGTAGGAGGCATGTTCTTGACCTTTATTAACATAAGGAAAATGGTCAACTGAAGAACATAAAGCAGCGGTTGACCTCATTTTCTACTTTCATATATCTAAAAGAAATAACACACACACACACACACATATCTAGGATTCAATGCAAAAAAATTTACCCAGATAGAATTGCATTCTATTAAACTATGAGAACTACATATCTCACTGCTTCCTTTTTTGTCTTTTCTTCTAGAAATCTTAGTGAAATATAATGTTTAATTTTTGTTATGATCCTATCTGATTATTTGGTTCCAATCTGATAATTTCTGATTTTCCTATTTACCTTTAATTCTGTTTTAATACTAGAAGTCACCTCAATTTGTGTTTGAAATAATATGGAGTTACAATCAAAAGTTTTTACCAAAGTTACAATCAGGTAACAAATCATGAGGGTGCTCTTTGCATACATGAATTAAAATACCACTATGTCTAGATGGGAAGACTAAATAATATAATGTTGTACAGTCTCCCAAAGTTAATTTTAGTAAAATTCTAGTCAGAATCCCAATATAACTTTCATTTGTAATTGGAAAAGAAACATACAAA
>NW_007251526.1:37347-44167 GCF_000164805.1 Carlito syrichta
AGTGCAGTGGCATGCTCATGGCCACCACAGCCTTGACCTGCTGGGCTCCGGCGATCCTTCCGCCTCAGCCTTCCAAGTAGCTGGAACTACAGGTGTACACTACTATGCCTGGCTAATTTTTTATTTATTGTAGAGATGAGTCTTACCAAGTTGCCTGGGCTGGCCTTGAACTCATGGGCTCTGGCAATCCACTTGGATTGGCCTCCCAAAGTGCTGGGATTACAGGCTGAGCCACTGAGCCCGGTCTTAACAAATTCTTAAAGGTCAAATGCAAGCTAACATGTCCGTTTAGAATGTCTCAGAGCCTCCAGACAGAAGAATATAGGCCTCTCCCAAATGCTTGCAAGAAAGACTGGACGAAGGCAGGAGGCCAGAAGAGACCCCCTTAGTGGCAGAGGCAAATGTGAAGTGATAAGGCTGCTACTGGGTGTCATGCCCAAAGTCCCACCCAATTCTGCAGACCTTTATTTAAAAAGTCATAAGCTGCTATAGCAGGGGCAGTAGACTCTCTTTAGCTCCAAGACAGACAAAATTCCACTGCATGGAAGGAAGGATAGGAGACACTACTCCCAGACACAATCAAAGATCCAGGGTTGCTGAAGGAGGGGTAGAAACAAAAACCCTTCCTCCCTGTGGGAGGGACAATAAATCATCTTGGGCCCAAAAATACTACATCAAGACAAAGCAGAGGTTTGCTAATGCTGGAGAGGAAACTCATACCCAAGACCAACTTCAAATACAAGGCAGTTTGGCTGTCATGAGGTATAGGAATAGGAACCCTGAGAAAAACCCCAGCCTCAAACATAGGCAGAAGAAACTTGGTCTTACGCCAGGACAACAGAACACCCCACCTAAACAACAATCCCGCCCCACACGATCCCATTTCCACTGGAAAAGGAGAAAGTGAATAGAGACTTTCTCTGGGACAAAGGCATACAGAGATGGCTGAAAGTGGAGGGTAGGGCAAGAACACAGAAAACCAACTTCCCCCGAGTCCACCCTAAGCACAAGGGAACAATAGCTAGAACCTACATTTGAAGCCTGTAGTGTCCTAAAGATGGAAGGAAAGCCCAAAGTCAGTTAAATTGACTAGTTTGACTCAACCCTCCTACAAAACAAACCTGATGGTATTCATCTAGCATTAATGCAGATGCCACAAGTTAAGAGCACAGACCCCGGCAAAGGTGTTCTCACTTCAGGTGTCATCCACATGTTTGGGATCCCTACACTTCTGACCTTCAAATTTGGGAGTTTCCAAAACCCCATCAGATTTGGTAATTCTACTGAAACAGTTCATAGAACTTAGGAAAGCACTATACTTATGATTATCATTTTATTATGAAGGATGCAAATTGGGACCAGTCACTTTAAGAACACTTAGAATAAGATCTGGAAAGGTCCTGAATGTAGAGTTCTGTGCCCTCTTACTGTGGAATCAGGATACATCATCCTCCTGGCACATCAATGTACTAGGAGGTTGAACTGATATTCAGAATATTTTATTACATAGGCATAATTGGCAGAGTCATTGATCATGTGATTGAACTAAGTCCTCCAGTTACCACTCTCCATGGAGATCAGGCTGATAGCACATGACTCAAAGCCCCAACTCTGCAATCACATGAATAGTCCCCATCCTGAGTTTTCTTAACATAAATTCAGGCATGGTCCAAAGACCCATCATGAAGAGCAAAGGCACTCTTACCACTCAGGAAATTTCAAAAGTCTAAAAGTCCTTTACCAGAAAACTGGGATAAAAGCCAAACAAATTCTACACATCTCCAAACTGTAAGATAAAAAGAGATGTGCCCATATTGGCATAAGTAGTGTCTATCTTTCTCTGTTTTTCTAGTTATGGATATAATGTCTGACATTCATTTTGAAATAAGAAAGTGCTAGGAAATACCCTTTGGTGAAGAAATAAGATTCAGAGAAGACTCAGCTGTTGGAATGCACAGAAAGAACCTTAACTAATTTAACATATTAATATGACACTAATATAATGTGAAGATATAATATAAAAGTTGATAACATGTATGACCAGACAGGGAAATTTATGGAAATGGAAACTTTAAAAAAAAATTGAGACATAGTCTCACTCTGTTGCCCAGGTTGGAGTGCAGTGGTATGCTCACAGCCACTGCAGCCTCAACCTGCTGGGCTCAGGTGATCCTTCTGCCTCAGCCTTCCAAGTAGCTGGAACCACAGGTGCATACCACCATGCCCGGTTGATTTAATGATTTATTGTAGAGACAAAGTCTCACCAACTTGCCTAGGCTGATCTCAAACACCTTGGCCCAGGCAATCCTCTTGCCTCCACCAAAATAGTGGAGGTTAAGAATGGCTTTGGGTCAGGCACCCCAGCACTTTGGGAGGTGGAGATGAGAGGATTTCCTGAGCCCAAGTGTTCAAGATCAGCCTGGGCAACTTGGCAAGATCTAGTCTCTATGATAAATCAAGAAAAATTAGCTGGGTGTGGTGGCACATGCCTGTAGTTCCAGCCACTTGGAAGGCTAAGGCAAAAGGATTGCCTGAGCCCAGTACGTCAGCAGGTCATGGCTGCACTGGCTATGGGTGTGCCACTGCACTCTAGCCTGGGCGACAGAGTGAAGCTCTGACTCAAAAAAAAAAAAAGGAATTCCTTTGATAGTTGGGTGTGGTGGCTCATGCCTATAAGTCCAGCACTTTGGGAGGCTAAGGTTCAAGGATCACTTAAGTGCAAGAGTTCAAGACCAACCTGGGCAACATAGTGATACCCTGCCTCTACAAAAAATAAAAATATTAAATTAAAATTTAAAAAATTAAAAATTCCTTTGGTGAGTTTATTAGTAGACAAGACATGATTGAGTAAAGAATAGATAACCCTGATAAAAAAAATCAATAGAAATTTTCCAAACAGAAACACCAAGAGAAAACAATAAAGAATAGAAAGGGTGAGGAAGATAATACAGTCTCCAAGAGCAATGAAATAATATCAAATAGTATAACATGCATATAACTGAAGTCCCAGAAATAGAAGAGAAATGAGGCAGAAATAAGTACAGTAAAAATGGGCAAACATATTTGAAAATTAAAAATCAGATCCAGGGCAACCTCTTTGGGTCCCCTCCAACTCTGGGAGATTTTCTGTCCTTTCAATAAATCTTTCTTTCTCAAAAACCAAAACCAAAAAACAAAAACATAGCAGCAGCAACAACAAAAACAACAACAACAAAAGATCCAAGAATCTCAGGGAACCTCAAGTAGGATAAATAACAGAAAATATTAAACATTTTAAAACACCTTAATTATATAACATTCACACTGATTTGAATCAAAAATAAAGAGAAAACCATTTAAGTAGAGAAAAAAGAAAAATACATACTGAGGACTAAATATAAGAATTTCAGTAGACTTCTCATCAAAAACTAAACAAACCAGAAGACAATGGAAAGATATCTTTAAAATACTGAAGAAAAAATATTATCAACCCAGAATTTTATTTGCAGTAAGAATTTTTTTTCAGTAAAACAAAGCTGATCATATTCATTGGCAGCAGAATTGTATTATAAGAAATGCTAAAGGAAGTTCTTCAGACAAAAAGAATAGAATACAAGATAGAAATTAAATCTATATAAAGAAATAGTGAGGAAAATGATGATAAATGTAAACAAATATAGAAGTTTTTTCTGGTTGGATGCGGTGGCTCATGCCTATACTCCCAGCAATTTGGGAGGCCAAGGTGAGAGGATTGCCTGAGCTCACAGGTTTGAGCCAGCCTGGGCAACTTGGCGAGACCAAATCTCCACAGTAAATAAAAAAAATTTTCCAAGTGTGGTGGTATGCACCTGTAGTTTCAGCTACTTGGAAGGCTGAGGTGGAAGGATCACCTGAGCCCAATAGGTTGAGGCAGCGGTGGCCATAAGCATGCTACTGCACTCCAGCCTGGGTAACAGAGTGAGACTCCAACTCAAAAAAAAGTTTTCTTATTTTTAATCAATTTAAAAGTTAATTGGCTAGGCACAGTGGCTCATGCCTGTAATCCCAGCATTTTGGGAGGTGCAGGGGGAGAATTGCTTGAGCCCAGAAGTTCAAGATCAGCCAGAGCAACACGATGAGACCTCCTCTGAACAATAACAACAAAAACAAAATTTAAATAATCAGACTGTGAAGGCACACACCTATAGTTCTAGCCACTCAGGAAGGTTGAGGTGTGGGGATTACTTGAGCCCAGAAGGTTGAGGCTGTAGTGAGCAAAGATGGTGCCACAATCACTGTCTCCATTTTTACACTGAACCACATTCAGTGCTTACTACCAGTCTTTTACCATTTCTGTTAAACTTCTAAGTATTTTAATTCACCTCTAGGTTAGTTGGATTTTGTGGTCATAATTTTGTCAAGAAAGTTTCATTAGTATTATATTTCTTGAGTCTTTATACATATTAGAGTGACTGTCTTTATAGTTAAAGAACAACTCAGCCGGGCTTGGTGGCTCAGCCTGTAATCCTGCACCTTTGGGAGGCTGAGGTGAGTGAATTGCCTGAGCTCGCGGGTTCGAGACCCGCCTGGGCAGCAAGACTTCGTCTCTACAATAAGTCAAAAATTAGCCTGGCATGGTAGCGTGCACCTGTTGTTCTGGCTACTTGGAAGGCTGAAGCGGAAGGATCGCCGGAGCCCAGCAGGCGAGGCTGCGGTAGCCAGGAGTGGCCACTGCACTCCAGTGTGGGCAACCGAGTGAGACTCCAACTCAAAAAAAAAAGAACAACTTAACTGGACATAACATTTTACGGTCACATTTTATGGTCATTTCCCCCCTCAGAGTTGTGTAGACATCAGACCACTATTTTCTGTCATTGCCCCCCTCCCCTCCCTCCTCTGCTTTCCCTTCCCCTTCCTTTCAGATTAAGGAACAGCATACATAAAATGCATTGATAGTGTATAGTGTATGTAAAAATGACTCCAGGGTCAGCCTCTTAGCTTATAATCCATTATTAACTCTATTTGAATAATGGTAAATGCTTCATTATTGTATTTAGACTAAACACTGCCAGTTCTTTGTTACTTTCAGTATAATTACTCAAATATTTTTGAAGACCTGTCATGTCCCAGTGACTGCCAGGTGCTGGGG
The DNA here is from genome assembly GCF_000164805.1 of Carlito syrichta. Lineage (NCBI taxonomy): Eukaryota > Metazoa > Chordata > Mammalia > Primates > Tarsiidae > Carlito > Carlito syrichta. The sequence goes on from NW_007251526.1 coordinate 42,455, forward strand.
ATTCAAAGGAAGTAACAAGTTCTCTCAGGAAGCTCTTTATCTAGAGGGAGCGATGGTAATGATACAGTCTTGATACTGGCATAAAAACAGACACATAGACCAGTGGAACAGAGGGAAAAGCCAGAAATTCATCCACACATTTACAGTGGACTAATTTTTGACAAAGGTACCAAGAACATATATTGGGTAAAAAACAAACTCTTCAATAAACGGTGCTGGGAAGAAGCAGTGAAATGAAACTAGAACCTTATCTCTTGCCATATACAAAAATAAAATAAAAGTATATTAAAAACTATGGAATTGCTAAAAGAAAACATTGAGGAATCACTCCAGGACATTGTCCTGGGCAAAGATTTCTTGAGTAAGACTTCAAAAGCATAGGCAACCAAAACAAAAATGGACAAATGAAATAACATCAAGCTAAGAAGTTTCTGCACAGCAAAGAAAACAATCAACACAGTGAAGAGACAATCCATAGAATAGGAGAAAATATTTGCCAACTGCACATCTGACAAGGGATTCATAGCCAGAATATATAAGGACCTTCAACAATTTAATAGAAAAAAAGTCTGATTTAAAAATGGAAAAAAGGCCGGGCTCGGTGGCTCAGCCTGTAATCCCGCGCCTTTGGGAGGCTGAGGTGAGTGGATTGCCTGAGCCTGCGGGTTCGAGACCCGCCTGGGCAGCGAGACCTCAGCTCTACAATTAAAAAAAAAAAAAAATCAGCCGGGTGTGGTAGCGCGCGCCAGTAATTCCAGCTACTTGGAAAGCTGAGGCGGAAGGATCGCCAGAGCCCAGCAGGTCGAGGCTGCGGTGGCTGGGAGTGGCCACTGCACTCCAGTTTGGACGACAGAGTGAGATTTTGATCAAAAAAAAAAAAAAAAAAAAAAAAAAAATGGACAAAAGATCTGAATAGACATTTCTCAAAAGAAGACACGAAAATGGACAACAGGCTTATGAAAAAGTGCTCATCATCACTAACCATCAGAGACATGCAAATTAAAGCTCCAATGAAATATAATCTCACTCTATTTAAAATGGCTTCCATGCAAAATACAGGCAATAACAGATGCTGGTGAGGATGTGGAGAAAGGAGAGTCTTCCAACACTGCTAGTGGGAATATAAATTAGTACAGCCACTATGAAAAACATTGTGGCATTTCCTCAAAAAACTTGAAAATAGAAATACCAGATTCAGTAATCCCACTGCTGTGTATATAACCAAAAGATATCAGCTGGGCATGATGGCTCTTGTTCATAATCTTAGTACTTTGGGAGGCCAAGGCAGGAGGATTGCTTGAGCCCAGGAGTTTGAGAACAGTTTAGGCAACATAGCAAGACCTTGTCTCTATAAAACATAAAAAATTACCTGGTTGTGGTGTGGTGGTCCCAGCTACTTAGGAGGCTGAGGTGGGAGGATCATTTGAGCCCAGGAGCTTGAGGCTGCAGTGAGTTGTGACCACACCACTGCCCTCCAGTCTGGACAACAGAGTGACTCAAAACAAAGCAAAACAAATCAATATATTGAAGAGATGTCTGCACTCCTGTTTATTGCAGCACTATTCACAATAGCCAAGATATGAAAATATCCAGCTGTCCATCAATGGATGAATGGATAAAAAATGTGCATATACAGCCGGGCTCGGTGGCTCCGCCTGTCATCCTGCGCCTTGGGGAGGCTGGGGTGAGTGGATTGCCTGAGCCCGCGGGTTC
>NW_007251526.1:44458-50389 GCF_000164805.1 Carlito syrichta
AAAAAAAAAAAAAAAAAGTGCATATACATACTGTAACATTATGAAGCCACAAAACCAATGGAATCCTGCCATTTGCAACAACATGGATGGAACTACAGGATATTATGTTAAATTAAATAGGCCAGGGTCAGAAAGACACATGTTGCATGTTATCACTTATTTTAAAAATTGAACCCGTGGAGATAGACAGTAGAATTATGGACAACAGACGCTTGGAATGGTAGTGAGGAGGGAGAGGGTAAAAAGGAGAAGGCTAAATGATACAAAACTACAATTAGGTAGTAGGAATGAGATCTAGTGTTCAGTAGCACCACAGGGCAACTATAGCTAACAATAAGTTATTGTATATTTCAAAATAACTAGAGGAGTGGAATTGTAATGTTACCAAGAAAAAGAAATAATAAATACTTGAGGTGATATACCCCAATTATCCTGATTTGATCGTAACACGTTGTATGCTTGTATAAAAATATCATATGCACTCCATAAATTTGTATAACTAGTATGTATTTATAATAATTAAAAAAAAATGAAACAACTTGATAATGGGATAAAAGAGATAACAGGATTCAGAGAGAGCAAAGGGGATGATTAACTTTCTGTAAGTACAGGGACCAGAAAATAGGAAAGTGAATAGTGCTTTGGTGGAAAAACAAGTTTAGACTAGGGAAAAACCTGTGGAACTACTGTGAACTTGATCAAGAGAAGTTATGCAGAGTTGGGAATTCATTGGCTGAAAAAAATGTTGTGATAATTAATAACATTTAAGTAGCTGTAAAGATAACAAAAATGTATCTTCTTATTTGGAATGTCAAATTCTAGTTAACCCACCCTAATATCAAATAATCTCATCGTGGTCCACTGACTTGGAGTTGATTTGTTTTGGAAAATATAGTTGTTTTCCATAAAAAAAATAATTTTTCTGTTAACATGTAATTACTTTTTGATCAGTCTATCTTTTAACATTTCTCCATTTTAATTCTAATACAGTAAATAAGAAGATATAAATAGAGATGTGTTGGAGTCTTCTCTTCTCATGCTTTTTTTCTTCCCAAAGTCAATTGTCAAAATTTTCAGAAATATCACAAGGTAGTTGTTTATTTAAAGTAACTTATATAGAAAGGAGCATAAACTTGGGAACCTGGCAGAACCAGATTCAAGCAGGTACCAGACCCTTCTGGAGGTTTGGGCAGATCACTGCCCATCTCTCACTCTCTCTTTTTTAAATCTTTAAATTAAAAAAAAAAAATCAGCTTCTCATTGTCACCCAGGCTAGATTGCAGTGAAACACTCACAGCTCACTGCAGCCTTGAGCTCCTGGGCTCAGGTGATCAGTCTCCTGGCTAATTTTGTAAATTTTTGTATAAATAAAGTCTCCCTGTGTTGCCTAGGTTAGTCTCAAATTCCTGGGCTGAAGCAATCTTCTGCTTTGGACTCTCAAAGTGCTGGGATTACAGATGTGAGCAACCATGCCTGGCCTTTATTGGCCCTCTCTGAGTCTGTTTCCTCATCAGCAAAATTGGGGAACACTTAATATGATGTGGTAAGAATGGCACTTTACTTGTATAGTCTTCCTTCCAAAATTCCATAGCCCTTGTCTAATCATGAGGAAAATATCAGATAATAAATGTTCCCAATTTAGGAACATGCTACAGATTACCTGAGCAGTATTCCTCAAAACCATCAAAGTCATAAAAAACAAGGAGAGTCTGAAAAACTGTTACAGCCAAGTAGAGCCTAAGGAGTATTAAATGGAAAAACAAACAAAGAAAAACCATAGAGAAATTTAAATTTCAACAGAGTTTACTTGAGGAAAGAAAAACAAAACAAAGGAAACAAAAGCAAAATAAAACAAATACGACTCATGAATTGGGCAGTCCTCCAAATCAGAGTAGATTCAGAGAAGGCCCACCAATAACATGATCTGACAGCATTTATAGGAAACAGAAGTGTGGGGCAGAGACAATTGAATTGGTTATAGCTCAACTGGATAATTTATTACAGAGTCTCCTGCAATTAACTAAAGCTCAGCTACTATCATGAAACTCCGTAATTGTCCAAATTAGTAATGTGGTATCCTGGATGGGATCCTGGTACCAAAAAAGAACTAGGCAAAAACTAAGGAAATCTGAATAAAGCATGGACTTAATTTAAAACTATATAAACTAATAATTAAGTTATGTTTAAAACAAAAGTAATATGTCTATTGTATTTGGATGAGAGAAAGTGAGGGTGTGTTCCTGCACATTTCTCCACACTCAGTGATGGCATATTGATAGCATGGTGGGAATGGGTATAACACAGAAATCAGCAAATACTGTAAATCAGTAAATACTCAGTAAGTATTTGTTGAGTGTCTATGTGTTTAGCACACATGCAAAAGTGGTCTTGACCTGCCATTAAGAGATCTAATTTTAAGTACTCTGAATTTTCATATAATACACTCACAAGAAGAAACAATAAGCAGAATAGAAAGACTTATGAAAGTGAATTAAATTAATAAATATAGAATGAATAAATTGGCTTCATAGAGTTGTCTTCTCTGTGTCATATATGGAGTTGTAGACAGTCATTCTAGAATATGCACCCCTCAGTGCCACATGGGCATAAAGAGGAAGCCACACAACTTAATGGAAAAGGGTTTTCCGGTGTTCAGAGATTCAACGTGTGCTTCCTACAGAACTGCTAAAAGGCATCTTATGACTACGAATTATGCAGTTTTCATTTATATTGGATGCCAGTTGTACCTGTCAGTGGAATTAAGATGAGTGTGAGGAAAGAGAACAGAAAGGCTGGCAATCTGGAGGGCTGAGAGGAAAAGGGGGAAGGAGGCAGGCTGAAGCTGATGGTTTTCCAAAACCTACGAGCAGTCTGGTTTTGGCTCTAGGTTGCATCCATCTTCCTAAACAACAAGCTCTGCACTCTAAAGAAGCACATCTAGAAAATCTCTTAATTGTTACCTAAATTGTCTCTGATACAGATCAAGGGGGGAGTTTACTGAACAAACACACCTGGGCCAAGGTTAGAGACACTTGGGAAGTCCAAAGGCTTCTCTCAATGTCTGCTCCACCTGCAAGTCTTCCAACTTATTAGTTGCATCAGCAATAGTGAGGTGTCTTTATTAATCTGGATGATGCTTTTTGTTAATATCAGTGAGGGTAAGCCTTAGTGACATGGTCCATGTAAGTACCTGCGAAGCATATCTAGAATGTCAGTTTGACAGGTAACTTGAGTTACTATGACCGCTTTGTGCGAGTATATTAATTCATTAATTATAGCTGTGTCTTGAGGAAACTATATAGTGTTTGAGAGCTTCCCAAAAAAGACCTGCCACATATCCTAAAATGCATGATAGCAACATTTCCCAACCTGATGGACTGTTGAGTTCTCATCACAAAGCTTGCCTAGAGGCCTGTGATTCATTCTCAGATCCTGAATGAAAAAAAAAAAAGGTATACCAGTGCCTGGCACATGGTCTGTGGTTAGTTAAATATTTGTTGAATGAATGTTGCATAAGGGCTTTCTGGTAACACCTCCGAGTAATTTTCTTTGGTTTCAGATTCCTCATGCCCCTGGTTCTAGGCACCCTGGGATGAGAAAGTCACTATTGTTTCCCATATGACTTCCTCATATATTATAAATCCTCAATATAATGACTCCTAGAGTAATGGTGTCTGTGTTTCTATGGAATAAATACTGCTGCTGCTCTACCATGTTTCCTTCCCATTAGAAGAGTGAAGCTGGAGTAGGGATCCAAGCATAGAGACCCTTCTCTCTGAGGTTTTCTCAATGCTTTACTCATCATGACTTTCAGTTTCATGCAGGGATCCATGAACCCCGTAAGGAACCCAAAGCCTGCTGATTTTGTGGAAGAAGACTTGGAGTTAGTAGAGGCCTTGATCAACTAATTGTCTTGGAGACTATTCCAGGCCCTTCAGTTAAATAGTCCTGACACCTCCAGTTCCTGCACACACAGGGGCAGTTTTAATAGGGACCTCTTCTTCAGCTATCAGAAATGTAGGTCCTAGCCAGAGACCATGGTGGGCAGAAACTTTCCACCCTTTTCCATGCAAGCATGCCCTGCTTCTTTAGTTTTACTGCTCCCCTATATATTAGTAATATATAGAGAGGAATAGTAATGCCTCCCTATCTTTGGGCAAACTAGTGCTGCATGAGGATCCTTGGTGAGAGCTGAAAGACAGGCTTTGGGGCCTTAACACCAAGTCAGGAGCAGGCATCTCTGATACCTCTGAGAAACCTGGAACCAGGACGTCATTTCATTTCACGTCTGTAGCCTTTCTAATGCCCATCTGTCGTACTTACTCCTCATCCCAAAATGAATCAAGCAAGAAGCCAGAAAGCATCTATCTGCACTCGACAGACAAAACAGATCTCAACCTCCTGCACTTCAGAGATCAGTCTACATACAGGGACCTGTGGAGCCCAGGAGCCTGCAGCTGGGTAGGAAAACGCACATCAAGGCCTGCTTGACATTCAAGCTTTGAGAAGCTCAAGAGGATGAAGCAAAAGTCAGTAGGCCCGGTCTCAGTTTCCCTAGAGCTCGCCCAGTCTCTCCATGGGTCTCGTGCCCACTCAGGAGGGCCCGTGTCCTGGGGGGAAAGTCAGGAGAACAGTGCTGATGCGCCACAAGTGAGGCGTGCCTGGTCGCCCTGGTAACGCCCCGCCGACAGCCCTCATTGGCCGATGCCTTAATTCCATCTTCCATCCCAGCCGTCGGTGACTGAGTTCCTGGCAGGACACAGCGGTGTTGGTGGTGGTCGGTGTCCCGTGTGCGGTTGCAGAACAGACGTGGCTTGTGCTGGAAGTGGCAGCTGGAGCCTCCGGCGGCGCCTCTCTCAGGTGAGTGCGGGCTGCTCCTCGACTCCCGCCCTCTGCCAGCCCAGTAACAGCCACCCCAGCGCAGGGTGCCAACGCCGCCACACCTGAGTTCCCTCCCAGCCCCGCCTCTCCCAGATTTGGCCTGGGATCAGGCCCTTCGCCTCCCTTCTCCTCCCAGGCCCAGTTCTAGTGACCCCCAGTCTCTTGGCCTCCCCAGAGGGCCTTGAGGGTGGCCCTGGCCGGACTCCGAGCCCTTCCTCGGGGTCTGTCCGTTCCCAGGACGTTTCTCCTCTGGGAGCGATGGAGAAGAGCTCCCATGTCAGTTCTGTCTGCACGGCCGTGTTCCTGGAGTGGCCTCGGCAGGGGGAAGCTGGCATCGGAAAGAACTAGCCTAGCCCCTGCGCCTAGGGCCTAACCTAAACAAACTTAGTGTCCCACAGGGGAGGTGGGAGCCAGACAGATCAAAGCTCTCAAGGGTGGAAATCACAGAATCACCGGAGACGACAGGGCAAACCGAGGCTGTTCAGCGGTCCTGCTCATGCTAATGGGTTGCTGGAAAGATGAGCAGGAAGGAATGATCCTTGTCTCACATCCCGAAGTGCTGGGATTACAGGCGTGTGTCACCATGCTCGGTTTCCCAAACATTTTAAATTGCACAGCCTACCAATAAAACACTTTTTAAGCATGGGCATCTCTCCAATTATTGTTTATTTGACTGTGGATGATGTATAAATACCATTGCAAATGTATTACGTATATTAGAAAATATAAATCTAAGAGAATGAAAATTTTAAAAGTCTTGGTTACATTGTGGGATACTCCCAGCCTAATTTGAAGATCACATGCATGTTCTTCCTTGTTTTTCAAGAAGGTTGTCTGCATCGCTGGCATTACTGAGGATCACCAGACTAGGAGTGCCTCCATTATTCTGCGGTACAGCCCTTCCTAAAAATAATCATCTTTAGAAGTTTTTTTTTTAACTTTCTGCTTGAGCTTTTTTTTTTTTTTTTTTTGAGTTGGAGTCTCACTCTGTCGCCCAGACTGGAGTGCAGTGGCCGCTCCCGGCCACCGCAACCTCGACCTGCTGGGCTC
>NW_007251526.1:50409-55118 GCF_000164805.1 Carlito syrichta
GCTGATTTTTTGATTTATTGTAGAGATGAGGTCTCGCTGCCCAGGCGGGTCTCAACCCCACGGGCTCAGGCAATCCACTCACCTCAGCCTCCCAAAGGCATGGGATTACAGGCTGAGCTGCCGAGCCCGGCTCCTGCTTGAGTTTTAAAGGCCCACTCTCCTTTTCTCCCTTTTAATTAATGGATTAAAGGGATATTGATTTTACCCTTATTTAAAATAAATCATTCATTAACTTCTCTAGGTTTAATATTAAGAATACATTAGTTGGGACATATATTACCACTGATCATTACATACCAGCCTTTTGTTAGGAACCACTATGCAAGAGGATATTAGGCTCCATAATATTGTATTTTTAGTTAAACTACTTTAAAATCAGCTATATGTGCTTTTGATAAAAGGAAATTCATTACAGAAGAATTTAATATAAAAAGAGAAATGTCTTTCATTCTTATCTACTGATCCTCTTCTTCATTCTCCACTTCCCTAAGTAATTATGACAAATACTTTCTTGGTTAGCCTTAGGAAATTTCTGATTATAGTGAAGCATATATATAAATATGCACTCTTCTTTTTCTCCCACAAGTGGAATCCTTATACACATGCTATTCTATATCTCTCTTTCACCACTTAATACTGTATCCAAGAGTATAAAATATTCATGAGTATAAAACGACCTCATTCTTTTACATGGCTGCATAGCATTCCTGTAAGGAAACATAAAACATTTTTAAACTTGTGCCCTATTGATGGACATTTAGATTTTGATTGTTAGTCATCAAACACTGCTATAGTGGACATCTGTATATATACATACACACACGGGCTCTAGGAAATATATCTATATAGAGAGGATTACCTGAGCCCATGGGTTTGAGACCATATAATATCTATATCTATTTATAGATATATATATCTCATAGGGCCCTTGTGTGAGCCTATCTGTTGTGTAAACAAAATAGAATTATCTGGAGCTGTACTATGAATCATTTCAAGTTATAAACTGTTCAAAACAGCACTTTTATAACTATTAATATAGTGCCTTAATGCCCTCATTCCTGTTTTCATCTTGGGTGAAGAATATTCAGAAAATAGAATCTCTTTTGTGTATAACTTTGTTGAGCTGTGACTGGGAAAATTACTTAACTTCTGCCTTGATTTACTTATCTTAAAATTGAGGATCTTGATAGCACCTCTCCCTCGGGTTGTTTTTAGAATGAGTTAAATAATGAGAATAATTTATATGTAAATCAATTGGGATAGTGCATGGTGGATAGTGCTGTGTATATGTTATAGTTATTTACTTTTAAATTTGTTTAATGAAAATAATGGCTTTCTTGTAACATGAAAAAGTCTTTCATTTTCTAACTGTAAAATTATTTAATACTGAATATGCTTCTCCCAGCTACATAGCACTACCTTCCTATTAGCTCTTCAACCTGGTTGAGAATCACTTTGAGAATGAAGGAAAACTACTAAAGCTGGACTAAATATGCATGAAGTAAATTTGAGAAGTGGAAGTGACTACAGGAGAAATCTAACCATCTTTTGTGTTGTTTCTGTGGGAAAATGTGGCTTAAATGCCAAAGTAAATGGCAGGCATGCATGTACACACAGGCATGCACTCACTGTCTTCGGTTATTTTGCTTATTTTCCTGTGTATCTTCTGTTAGGTTGTATGTGGTTAGGGAAATACTTTATGTATTTTTTTGTATTTCTCTAGTTCCTGCATAATGATCTATGCCAGCTAGGTGTTTTAAAGATAATATATTTTTTTGAGTCAGAATCTCACTCTCTTGTCCAGGCTAGAGTGTGGTGGCGCACTCACAGTCACTGCAGCCTCAATCTGCTGGGCTCAGGTGAATCCTTTCACCTCAGCCTTTCAAGTAGCTGGAACTACAGGCACGCACCACCAGGCCTGGCACAATTTTTAAAAAATTTATTATGTTCTCGAACCCCTGGGCCCAGGCCATCCTCTAGCCTTTGTCTTCCAAGTGTTGGGATTACAGGCGTGAGCCACCACGTTTGGCTATTCCATTTTACTTTTAATGGATATTTTCCTAATGCCAAATGAGGTTAAGTATCTTTTTATATATTTATTTACCATGTGTATATTATTTTATGTGGGAAGTGTTCGTTCAGATACCTTGCACATTTCTTTATCAGGTTTTTTGCTTTCTTGATGCTGAATTTTAAGGAATCATTATTATTTTATTATAGAGTTGGGAGTACAAGTGAGGATTAACCACATAAGTAGGCTGCCTGCCGGTGAAGTTTGGGCTTCTAACGGGCCCTCACTCCCCCGGGAGTGGACCAGGTGCCCTTGGTGTTGTCACCTGCCCCCTTGCCCTTCTCCCTTCCCCCCCAACAGTGTCCGGTGGCTGCCCATCCCTTCCTTGTGCTAATGGGACAAATGCTCAGGGCCACTTGTGAGTGAGAGCATACAATATTCCGTTCTTGGTTTCTGTGATAGTTCACTTAGTATTACGGTCTCCAACTCCATCCAATTTGCTGTGAAGTCCATGATTTTGATTCTTCTTTAGAGCTGCTTTATACTCTGTTGTGTATATGTAACACATTTTCTTTCTCCATTCCACTTTTGATGGGCAGTAGGGTTGGTTCCATGTTTTTGCTATTGTGAATAGTGAGGCAATAAACATGGTGTGCAGGTATCTTTTAAGAAATGTTTGTTTTTTAAAAATTTTATGAATACAAGTTATTTATTCACTGGATGCTATTTGCAAATATTCTCTCTTGATCTATGGCTTTTTTTTCCCCCTTAACATTGTCTTAGCACAAAAGTTTTACATTTTTATAAATGCTTAGTTATCAATTTTTAAATTATGCATTATGCTTTTTGTGTGTCTAAAATCTCATTGCCTAATCCAAGGTCACACAAATTTTCTCATGTTATCTTCTAGAAGTTTTAAAGTTTCACAATCTAAGTTTAGGTCTCTGACCCATTTTGAGTTATTCTTTGTATACAGTGTGAGGTATGTGTCAATATTCACTTTATACAGATGTCTAATTGTTCTGCTACCATATGTTGAAAAAATTGTCCTTTTTCAACTAAATTGCATTTGTATCTTTGTCCAAAATTAGTTGACTTTATGTGTGTGAGTCTGTTTCTAGGCTCTCCTTTCTGTTCCAGTAATCGGTGTGTCTATAACTTTTACCAGTGCTGTACTGTCTTGCAGTCGCAGTTTTAAAAGTTCTGCTTTCCTTGTCTTTTCCTATAAGTTTTAAAGTCAGTTTGCTGATGTTTACTAAAAGCTTGGCAGAAATTTAGGTTGGGAATATACTAATTTTATAGATTACAATGGGGAGAATTGATACCTTGACAGTACAAAGTCTTCAATCCATGTACATGGCTCATTTCTACATTTATTTAGCTTTTAAAAATTTCTTAATAAGTTTTCAAAAAATTTTCAGCATACAGATCCTGCACATATTTTTGTTAACTCTCTACCCAAGTCCTCCTCTTTTTTTTTTTTCCAGTGCTATTGTAATTGATACTGTATTCATTTCAATTTCCACTTATTCTTTGGAATAGGAATGCAGTTGACTTTTTTATATTGATTGTATTATCCAGCAACCTTGCTAATCTCACTCATTAGTTGTCGGCGATGTTTTAAAGGAAAGTTTTCTGAGGAAAATCGTGTCTTTTGCTGATTGAGAGCTTTATTTCTTCCTTTCCAATTTGTATGTCTTTCATTTCTTTTTTGTATCTATTGGCTAGGACGTCCTGCATGGTGTTGAATAGATGTACTAAGGGACAACATCTTTGCCTTGTTCCTGCTCCTATAGTGAGAGCATTCAGCATCTCAACATTAAGATATAATATTATGTAATATTAACTATAGTTTTTTTTAGATTCCCTGTATGGGTTAAGGACATTTTCTTCTGTTCTTGGTTTGCTGAGAATGAATTATCCTCATTATGAATTAATAATTATGAATGGATGTTGAAGCTTGTCAAATGCTTTTTGGAATCTATTGATGTGATATAGTTTTTCTTTACAGTCTATCAATATGGTGAGTTTCATCAATTGACCTTCATTTATTTTATTTGCTTTGCTTTTCTTAACCTCATTTGGTTGTGTTATTGTGCCCTTTATATATTGTTGAATTTAAGTAGCTGATATTTTGTTAAGTATTTTGAATATTTTGTTGACTATGACCATGAGGAATTGTAATATCTTTGTCTGCTTTTAGTATTAGGGCAGTGCTGGTCTAGTAAAATAAGTTAAACTATAGAATATTAGTCTACAGAGTTTCTTTTTCCTTTTCTCTTTTTTCTTTTAAGTTGGAGTGTCATTCTGCTACCTAGCCTGAAGTGCAGTGGCATGATCACACCTCACTGCAGCCTCCGCCTCCTGGGTTCAAGTGGGTCCTTCTGCCTCAACCTCCTAAGTAGTTGGAACTATAGATGCATACCACCATGCCCAGCTATTTTGTTTGATTTCTTTGTGGAGATGAGGTTTTTTCCTGTGTTTTCCAGTCTGGTCTTAAACTCCTGGGCTCAAACAGTTCTCTGGCCCAACCACCATAGTGTTGGGATTACAGGCTTGAGCCACTGAACACACTGTATTTTTTTTTCTTCTTGTAATATTGTTCTCTGCTTTTAGTATTAGGCTGATGTTGGTCTGATAAAATAAATTTTAAAGTGTTCCCTCCTATCTTCTGACAGAGGTGATATAAAATTGGTAT
>NW_007251526.1:55418-59612 GCF_000164805.1 Carlito syrichta
GTTAGATTAGTAGTGATGTCCCTTCTTTCATTTATGATGTCAATAATTTGGTGTCCTCTCTTTTTTTCTTGGTCAACTTGACTAGAGTTTTGTCAATTTTATTTAAAAAAACAATTTTTGGTTTTATCGATTTTTCTCTACTTTTTATTTTAGATTTTTTATCTGCTCTAATCTTTATTTCCCTTTTTCTGCTTACATTGGTTTTAATTTATTCTTTTTCAAATTTCCTACAGAAGCAAGCATAGGTTACTGATTTCTTTTTTTCTTTTCTAGCATATGCATTTAATGCTGTAACTCTTCCCAATGTTTGTTTTAAAGTTTTAGCAAAGCCACATGGTTTATCAGGGAAGTGTCTTGAAAGAGTGGTGTTTGTGGAGCACATAAAAAAATTTTGCAGAATCATGTGGTTTACTTAAAAAGTGGGAGACTGTATCAGGCAGATAAAGACTAAAAAATTGATGTTTGTAAATGAAACTACTATGAAAGAAAGGACATTAAAATTAAACTTTAAAGTGTAATTAACAACTATGTATTTGTATTTAGCAACTATATACTTGTATTTTTTTTTTCTTTTGAGTTGGAGTCTCACTCTGTCACCCAGACTGGAGTGCAGTGGCCGCTCCTGGCCACTGCAGCCTCGACCTGCTGGGCTCCAGCGATCCTTCCACCTCAGCCTTCCAAGTAGCTGGAATTACAGACATGCGCTACCATGCCTGGCTAATTTTTTGATTTATTGTAGAGATGAGATCTCACTGCCCAGGCGGGTCTCGAACCTGTGGGCTCAGGCAATCCACTCACCTCAGCCTCCCAAAGGCATAGGATGACAGGCTGAGCCACCGAGCCCAGCTCTATTTTATTTTAAAAATTATATTAGTTATAGTGCTGATTATCTATGTAATTGTTACTGAAAATAACAGTGTATGGACCCATTATACATACTCAAATGCCGTTTGGAAGGCATCATCATGCTACAGACTGTCAAATAGATGCCACCTGCACAGTTTTCTTATTTCACTTATGAATGATATAGCTATCAGTATAGGAGAAGCCTATGTCCATTTTTACCGATTCATGTTTTTCCCCCTCTTTTCCTACAGGCATGTTGAAACAATTATCAGTATTAACACAAACTGTTTATCATGAATTGTATGGAGACAACAGCATTCATAATATGAATGCTTCCTTACACTCTGTGAGTAGCTCTGTTCTGATTTAAACTAGTAAGACATAAGTTCTATGTTCTTCTGAGGAAAAGAATTTAAGATAGAAAGGAGTGAGCAGCCTCCCTGGTGCTGTATGGAAGTGAGGATTCAGAAAAAAATTTTGAAACCTTATAAATGATTCTTTCCAGTAAATTTGTAGCCTGAAGCCACAGTGATGGGAACAAAGTACTAGATGAGATTTGAAGGGTCTTCCTTGTTTGTGTACCTGGGACTTGATCAGTGCCAGACTGGTTTAAGTCCTTCTCATAATTGGCTATTCCTGTTCCATGGAAAAGTTTAAATGGCAAATGGGAGAACTGGAACATCTTTTGGGTTTAAGAATATATGTTTGCTATCATACTTTCATTTACTACTTCAGGTATAGTTTATATAGTTTTTTCCTAAGGACAACATAAGGAATCAAAAGACATTCTTTAGTTTTCTGAAAAAACTAGAAGTAATGCCCAGTGGTCGAGAGAGTTTTATTCAATTACTCTCTTAATTTTAAATATGGGGCTTTTACCCTTAGTAGTTTATGATCTTAGCTTCTTGTGAATTTCCTCTTTGGTAAAATGAGAATAATAGTGCCATAAGTGAGATAATGTTTGTAAAATGCTTAATATTTATAAAAATCTTAATAGAATGCAGAGGCTATAATAATTATTACTGTTGTATCAGAGTTAGAAAGAGTCTTAAGAATATGAATTAAGCAAAACAGAAGATGAAAGTGGAATTGTGGGGGGTCCAGCCTTTGCTGAGTAGGACCTGAGTGGGGGGAGGAAATGAGAAAAGAAAGAGACAGAGAAACAGTGGGATTGGGAGGACTCTCTCCCAGGTAGCAAGGAGCGAGAGAGAGCAAAATTATTTTACCACATGCCTCTTATATAGGACATAGATCACACAAGGAAGTTATATGCTAATGTCTAGATTAAGTCACACAGGCAGGGTAAATATCAATGACTAAACCATGCATATTTTAACGTTTATGCTAAGCAAGCATAAGATAGCCTTAAGATAGCCTCCGGGCTAGGCATGGTCGAGGTTATGCCACTGGGCTAATCTGCAGAATAACAGCCAAATCTGAGGGGAGAGGAAGGAATTATAGGCTTGATTCACTGAACACAAGCCAGAAACATAAGGACCTTGTCAACTTATGTTCTGGTTTCCTTCATGGAACGAAAGATCTCTTGTTTGGAAGTGAATAACTTTTCCCGGTGCATCAACACTTTTTTGTCTAAACACTGTTCATCACGACAGAAATCAGACATGGAACTGAGAAATACAGCACAACAGGATGTTCTGGAGCATCTAGCTTATGCAGAGCAATTGGTGGTGAGTCTCAAAGATGTTATTAGACAGAAGGATGACCAACTGCAGCAGAAAGATGACGCTTTACAGGTACTATTATTTTTATTCTTTTATTGCAAAGCATTTGACAAAGGACAGGCACAACATTCACTTAGATTTTTGTCTTCCCTTAGATTATTAGAGAATCTTATTCTAATATCCCTAATACTGTTACCTGATGCCAGTTGAGAACAACTTTTGAGCCAGGTGTGGAAACTCATGCCTGTAATCCCAGCACTTTGGCAGGCTGAGATGGGAGGGTCCCATGAGGCCAAGACTTCAAGACCAGCCTGAGAAACATAGTGAGACTCAATTTCTGCCACAAAATTTAAAATAAAATTAGCCGAGTATGGTGGTGCTTGCCTGTAGTCCTAGCTACTTTGGAGGCTGAGATGGGAGTATTGCTGCTGCAGTGAGCTATGATCATGCCATTACACTCCAGCCTGGGTGACAGAGTGAGACCCTGTCTCTCACTAAATAAATGAATAGTGTGTGTTATGTGCTAGATAAGTGGTGAATAAGTATTTATGAACTTATCATCATTTTTCTCTGGCAGGACAAAAGAAAAGCTGCTGCTGACAAAACGAAAAAACTAAAACTTCATGCTAAGGCCAAGTTAGCTTCTCTGAATAGACAAATAGAAGATTTGAAGGCTCAAGGAGGGACTGCTCTGACTACAGAACCTCAGTCAAAGGAGAAACTCTCTAAGGTATGGTGACCAATGTAGCAGATCTTCATTAATCACAAACATTTATGATGTTGAAAGGCACACGTTGAAATGTTAAATGCTGCTTTTCTTATGGAGCTTACAGGCCACACACTGGGAGAATAAAAGGTCTGCAGAACACATAGTTATGAAATGCCAGTTAATTCCAGTTAATGCCAGTTAATTCCATGACATTCATGGAATTAAAAAAGTTCACAGGAAGAAATAAGTACTCAAGTGAGGATTATTTCTCACATGTTAAGGAGGTGAGACACATACATTTTGAAGGCGTTTCATTCTTGATTACAAGATCAAGCAAGATGATAAAAAATAGACTATTGAATTAGATGCTCTCTAAGGTCCCTTCCAGCTCTTAAAACATGTGATTCAGAAACTTAATATGGAATGCACTATGTCCGCAAATGGCCACATAGTGGTGGATTAAAGTTTCATACATTGTGGAATGTGTCAGCTGTATTACCTTGGACTCCCCAGAAGGAAGGCCCTCTAGGTTTAGACTGTCACTCACAAAACAGTTTAATTTTGGGGATATAGAGGATTAAGGAAAGCACTGCCTTTTGAGGATTACTGTCCTAGTAATCATTTTTATTATCTTTCATCTATGACTAAGCCCCAAATATTCACATTCCCTCAGGAACTTAAGAGAACAAGAAGGTTCAGTGTTGTGGAGAGTTTGGTATGAAGGTACGCATATCACATGTGTACCCTATAGTTATAAAGTGAGCCTAGACTTCACCTGTAGAAAAGAAATCATTTTATTTTGTTTGTTTCATTCTGATTTACTCTTTGACCTACTATTATTCTTACTCTCAATGCTCCTAGTTCTTGGGAATCGTGGTTTTGTTATTGTTGTTTTGAGTCAGAGTCTCACTCTGTCACCCATGTTGGAGGCCATGGCATGCTCACAGCCCTGTCAGG
>NW_007251527.1:0-7703 GCF_000164805.1 Carlito syrichta
CTGCCTATCTTAAGACAAATATGTTTTCCAGGAGGTTGCCAAGCATAAGGGAAAACAGCCAAATCACCATTATCCTAAACTTAAAAACTCATTGGCAATTATGCAACCAAAATAATTTTAGTTGTGTTAGTTTTATTTCATTATGTTTAGTTCACTTCATATGTTTATTCAGAGTAAAGATTAGTGTATGTATTTTCACAGTAAGTGACTTTCATAGTTATTCTTTAAATGCTAGCCACTGTTGTTTGGTCAAGTTAATGGGCTTTATATTCCTACTATCACTACGTACAATCTATAGTTTTGTATTAGTGATTTTAAGGCTTTTTTAATTACACAAGTGATGTGGAACCAAAGTCAAAGTAAACCTTGTATGCATTATGTTTAGTTTAAGTGAAACTCCTTTTACACTTATCTCAAGACTCATTAACTGAAAGTAGATAGTGTTTTTGACTTATTCGTTTCTTCTAAAGATCGCTAGATGGTGGTAACTTTTAAAACATATGTACGTGAAGGAATTTTCTTTGTCTTGCCTCTTTTACTAATGCTATAAAAGCTTTCTGTTAACTAATAAAGGATGTCATCTGCTCAGGAAGCAGGTGCCCGCATATAATGTTTTCATCTTTCGCCTATCCGTCTCTCCTCCAGGAGATCTCACGACCTGGCAGAGGGGCTGGACCCCTTTACAGGAGAGTGGATTTCTTTCTTTCTTTCGTTCTTTTTTTATTTTCCTCTCTCTCTCTTTTGTTTCCTTACTAGGTAGCCCAGGTTACTCTCAAATCACCCAACACGAGCCTTCCTATCAGCCTTGGCCTCCCTAACTGTTGTGGTCATGGGCTTTCCATTTGATCAACATCCTGGTCTTCCAGCCTGATCTTGAACTCTGGGCCTGAGGCGATCCTCCCACAGAGGCCTATTCTCAAGAAAGGTTTTCTGAGTTTTGCTTGTCAAGGTGGGGGCTTGCTATGGTGTCAAGCCTGGGTCAAGATCCGGCCATCTTCCTTTCTCAGCCTCCTAGAGTGTCAAGGAGAAAGACATAATTCGCCCAGCCAACACCCCCTGATGGCTTGAGAATCACGCCTTCCTGTTTCCCCAGGTGATGGCAGGGAGGAGTGAGCAAGTCCACCCTTGGGGACGAACCCAAAGAGGGGTGGGCACCCTGGCGGGACATACCCCTGCACCAGGTGAATTTCACAGGGCAGGCTCATCGGGTGACTTCAGCTGCCGTATCATGGGTCGTGGGTCATCTGAAGGGAGTGGGCCTCATGGTGGGGCCCGAGAGGGGTGTGAAGACCGGGCGTGGGGACTCATGCCTGACATCCTGGCATTTTAGGAGGCCATGGTGAGAGGATGACCTGAGCCCTGGTTTGAAAGAAGCCCAGGTACCTTGGTGAGACCTCGTCTCTACAAGAAACTAAAAAAAATGTATCGAGCATGGTGGCAAATGCCGGTCATTCCAGCCTATCAGGAGTCCATGGTGGGAGCATTGCTGGAGACCAGCCGGAGGAGGCTGTGGTGGCCAAGAGGGGGCCCTGTGTTCTGACCTGGAAGACAGAGTGTGACTCTGACTCAGAATAATAATACCAACCACTACCACCACAACCACAAACTGGGTTCAGGCTCAGTCTGGCACCTCGGCCCTTTGGAGGCCGAGGCGAATGGACAGCCTGACCTCCGGGTTCGAGACCAGCCCAGGACATTTGGTGAGCCCTCATCTCAGCCATCAAATCTAAATCCAAAGAATAGATGAGCGTGGTGGCACAGGCCTGTAGTTACAGGTATTCGGGGGGCCGAGGTGGGAGAATTGCTTGAGCATGGCAGGTGTTTTCCATGGTGGACATGAGCATGACCCCATGCTCCGGCCTGGATGACAGAGTGGGATTTCGACTTCAAATAATAATAAGCACCACCACCACCACCCTTACCACCCCTGCCACTCAGCACGAGAAGTCAAGCTCAGGGATGGGAGAGCAAAAGGCAATTTCCCACTTGTCACTCATGGGAGGTTTCAAAGGTGGTCACCAGACACGTATGTCCCATGCCTTCAGCCACGCATCCCAGAAGGCCTGCCTCCACCATCCACAATTGAGCCCTATGGCAAAGACACGTGTTAGCTCACAGAAGAGACGGACCTGAGATAAGGCGGCCGTCGGGCACAGAGTGATCAAGGTGGAACGGCAACACCATGGCCAGCCCAGGTTATGGTTGCCCGGTCTGCCACATTCAGGTGGGGGGAGGGTGCCTTCCTCTCCTGATCCCTCCATTGTCCTCAGCCTACACGGATCTTTCTTTGGGGAGCCATGGATGCCCATTGTGACGCACATGGTGGGCATTATTTTATCACCAGAGTCTCCTTTGGCTGGGCTGGGTCACGGTGACACAACTGTGGCTTCCAGGGTCTCGACCTGCGAGACTCAGGCAGTCATCCCTCCTCGGCCCCTTAGAAAACGGGACTCCAGGGGCCACGACGCATAACACAATTTTGGGGACCTCTCTCTGAGATGAGGTCTGGCCACATCGCCCGTGCTGGTCTGTGATCCCTGGGCTCAGGAAGCTTCCCACCTCAGCCTCCTAGGGCATGGGGATGACAGCCATGAGCAATGGTGCACAGCCTGAACTCACACGTTATGTTGGCAGGGGTGATCCAAAGGAATGCCCTGAGATGGAGGACACTGCAAGCAGTGTAGCCGCAACTGCAAGAGACACCTGCAAGACTCCAGTGTTTTCGTTCTAGGGAGTGGCAAGATCTCACTATGTGGTCCAGGCTGGTCTCAAACTACCGGGCTCCAGTGTTCCCCTGCCTTTGCCTCCCAAAGCCACAGCCTGAATGTCTGCCCAACCACCATCTGTTGGGAACTCTAGGCCCAAGGATAGGGTCTCATTCCCAAATGATCTCTGTTCACGGTGATCCCAACTCCATACACAAAGGGATGTTGTGCTTTTTTCCCCTTTTTTCCATTGAGTCAGAGTCTTACTCCATCACCCAGGCTGAAGAGTGGAGGCTTGCTCTTGGCCACTGCAGCCTTGCCCCACTGGGCTCTGGTGTGCCTTTACCCGGCCTTCCCAGGAATGACAAGTGCGTGCCAACAGGCCCAGCTCATTTGGGATGGAGGGTAGAGATGGGTTCTTGACAAGGTGCCCGGGCAGGTATCCGCCCACCAGCTCAGTTCAGCCACTGGTCTTGGCCTCCCAAAGTGCTGGGATGATGAGTATGAGCTCCCAAGCCCAGACTCGGTCCTTCGACAAAAACGAACCAGAAAGACTGGCCTGGCGACCAATACCTTGAATCCCAGTACTGAGAGGCCAAGGTGGAGGATTGCTTGAACCCATGAGCCCAAGGCCAGCCTGGGCCAGGAAGGGAGACCCCGGCTCCACACCCATTTAAACAGGTGGTCTGGGGTTGAGGTGCCCTTTGTCCTGGCCACTCCAGAGGCTGGGGCAGGAGGATCATCAGAGTCCGTGATTTCGAGGCAGGCATTGAATGGTGGTCATGTCCCTGGGTTCCAGCCTGGGACACAAAGTCAGATCCTGTCTCCGAAAACATCAGAATTGTACACAGATTCTCATCTGGGAGTTTTGTGTTCACAGGGCGACTGGCTTTAGAGCCAGGAAAAATGGGATTGGGAGGAAGGAATGTCCCCAGGTGAGAGATGTGTCTGTGGACTTTCTTGGTGGAAGGTCCTTGGTGCTGAGTCTGAGGGGAACATTTCTCACCTTGGAGAGGAGAGCCGACAGGATCCTGGCCAGTAAACCTCGGTAACTCCCGCATCAAAGTGGAGGCAGCCATTGCAGAAGGTTGGGGCTGAAAGGTGTCGAGCTTGGGGGACCTTCATATGTGGGCAGAGTGGGGGAGTGTATGACTGAGGGCAGAAAGTTTGCAGGAGAATGGATTTCTTTCCTTTCTTTCTTCTTTCTTTCTTTCTTTCTTTCTTTCTTTCTTTCTTTCTTTCTTTCTTTCTTTCTTTTTTTCTTTCTTTTCTTTCCTCACTAGGCTGAGCAGGCTGCTCGCAAAACTCCCGAATGTGACCATCATCTTGGCCTGAGGCTTTCAAGCTGCTGTGATCACATTCTTTCAATTTTGTCCATATCTTGGTCTTCCTGCTTGGTCTTTAACTCTGGGCCACAGGTGATACTCTTTCTAACCCCTGCCCTCACCCAAGGTTTTCTGCGGTTGCTTGGCATTGAGGTGGGGAATTGTTATGGTGTCAAGACTGGTCTCGAGCTCCCAGTCTCCAGCCATCTTCCCGTCTCAGCCTCCCCAAGTGCCAAGGAGACAGGTGTGAATCACCAAGATGTCCCCATCCCCCCAAAAGCTTGAGAGTCATGCCCTCCCTTTCCCCAAGGTGGCTTCTGGGAGGAGCAAGCAGGTACACCCTGAGGAACAAGATGGGTGAAGGTGTGGGCACCCCAGAGGAGACACCCCCTGCAATAGGTACTCCCCATGGGGAGGGCTTGGCAGGCGAATCTGGCCCTGCTCCATGGTCCTGGATCATCAGAATGGAGTAGGCCTCGACCTCATACCCTGAGTGAGGTTGGATGCCAGGCACGGGGGCTCACACCAGTCATTCCGGTGAACTGGGAGACTGTGGTGAGAGAATGGCCTGAGCTCCCATGTTCGAGACCAGCCCGAGCACCTTGGTGAGACCTTGTCTATACAAAAAGTCCAAAAAAATTAGTCTTACTTGGTGGTGCAAGCCTGGCGTTCTAGATACTCAGTAGTCCACAGCAGGAAATATTCCAGAGTCCAGCCGGTGGAGGCTGCACTGGTCAAGAGCGGGCCCCTGTGCTCTGGCCTGGGAGGCAGATCGGAACTCCTACTCAGAATAATAATACCAAGCCCCACCACCACCACAACCACAGGCCGGGGTAAGGGGCTCAGCCTGGCATCCCAGCCCTTCAGAGGTCCAGGCAAGTGAATGTCCTGAGCCTTTGGCTTTGACACCAACCTGGGACACAGGGTGAGACCTTGTCTCGGTCATGAAAAATAAATCCAAAGATTAGCCGAGGGTGGTAGCACAGGCCTTTGTTTCCAGCCACTTGAAGAACTGAGGCAGGAGGATTGCCGGAGCCCGACTGGTGGTCCATGGTGGCCGTTTGCATGTCCCTGTGCTCCATCCTGGGCAACAGAGTGGGATTCAGACTCCAAGTAATAATAATAATCACCAGCCCCACCACCACCCCTGCCATCCAGCATGAGGATTCACCCTCAGGGATGGGAAAAAGCACCTTACAGCCTGTTGTTCATGGGAGGTTTCAAAGGTGGCCCCCGAGCACATTCGTCCTGCACCTTGGGCCACATGCCACAAATGGCCTGCCACCACCTTCCACATTCATCCCCCACACAAAGACATGTGTGAGCTCATGGGACAGATGGGCCCAATCTAGGGTGGCCAATGGCCACAGAGGGTTCAAGACGGTACGGCAATGCAGCGGCCAGCGCAGGTTCTGGTCATCATGTCTGCCACCTTCGGGTGGGGGGAGGGTCCTTTCCTCTCCTGATCACTCAATCATCACATATACCCTTGGATCTTTCCCCAGGAAATCGTGGACTCCCATCGTGACGCACATGAGATGTTTCTTTTTTGTCACCAGAGTCTCCGTTGGTAAGGATGGGGCATGACAGAATGATCATGACTCCCGGGGCTTTGACCTATGGGGCTCAGGTGGTTTTCCTGCCTAGGTCCCCAAGTACCTGGGACTCCGGGGGCCACCACACATGACTTGATTTTGGGGACCTCTCACCAAGATGAGGTCAGCCCACTTTGCCCGGGTTGGTCTCTGATCCCTGTGCTCAGGCAGCCTTCTGCCTTGGCTTCCCAGGGCATCGTCCTGATGGCCGTTACACATGGTGCCTGGCCTGGACTCACACTTTCTGTCGGCAGAGGTGACACAAGGAACCCCCAGGGATGGAGGTACCACATCCCGTGTAACTGGGATCACATGCGCCACCATGTGCAACTCCAGTGTTTGTGTATGGGGAGCAACAAGATCTCACTACACAGCCAAAGATGGTCTCGAATCCCCCGACTCCAGCAGTCCCCCACATCAGTCTCCCATAGTCACAGTCCAATTGTCTGCTGATCCATCGTCTTTCACGAATTCTAGGCCTCAGGCTGGGGACTCCTTCCCAAATGATCTCTATCTGTTCATGATGATCCCAACTCCATACACAAATGGATGTGATTCTGTTTTACCTGTTTTCTTTGATTCATAATCTCACTCCATCACCCAGGCTGGATCACGGCCACCATTAGCTCGGCCCACCAAGCTCCAGCAAGCCTTTTCCTGGCCTTCCAAGGAGCTGGACCAACAGGCATATGCCACCATGCCCAGCTCATTTGGGATGGAGGGTAGAGACAAGGTCTTGCCGTGGTGCTCAGGCAGGTCTCAGCCTGTGGACTCAGGCCAGTCCCAGGCCTCAGCCTCCCAAAGCACTGGGATGATGAGGTTCAACCCCTGAGTCTGGCCTCTATCCTTCATTGAAAACGAACCATAAGGCCTTGCACTGTGACCCACGCCTGGAATCCCAGCGCTCTGGGAGGCCGAGGTGTGAGAATGGCAGGATCCCAGGAAGCCAAGACTAGCCTGGGCCACACAGGGAGTCCCATGGAGATGCCCATCATCCTGACCACTCTGGATGCTGAGGAGGGAGGACCACTGTGATTTCACAGCTGGCAGTGAACAACGGTCATGTCCCCAGGCCCCAGGCTGAGCCACAGAGCCAGATGCTGTCTCCAAAACCATTCTCAACTGTGTATAGTGTGTTCACAGGGCGACTGGCTATACAGTCAGGACAAATTTAATTGGGGGAGGAAAAATGTTCCCAGGTGAAGGATGTGTCCCTGGCCTTTCTTTGCAGAGGTCCTTGTTGCCAAGTGGGATGGTCAGCCTGCCTGGGGCACATTTCTCAACCTGGAGAGGAGAGCCAGAAGGAACCTGGTCAGGGTGGTTCAGGAACTCCTGCACCAAATAGGGGGCAGCCATTGGGGGATGGGCTGGGGTTGGTAGGTGCTGAGCTTGGCAGACACTTACATGTGGGGGGGCAGTGGTGGAAGGACTAAGAGAACAAGTGTTGCAGAAGAATGGATTTCTTTCTTTCTTTCTTTCTTTCTTTCTTTCTTTCTTTCTTTCTTTCTTTCTTTCTTTCTTGTCGGTGACCAGCACTGACCAAGGGTGGGTTAGGACCCGCACCGGAGAATCAGGAGACGGCGAGAAGACCACTCGGAGGCAGATCTTCTGGGAACAGTCTGATCAGGACTGGAGCCAATTTTATTCAAACCTTTTCCAACTTATATACCATTTTCTATACCCTCCAGCAGTGTGATAATCACTTGCTAGAGGCGTACAAGTTCCGTACTTTACAAACCATGCATCACAAGACCATCACAAGACTTGCAAGTTTCGAGCAAACAATTCGAACTCCATGATGCCTGATGTGCTTCACAAAACTCACATCAAGGTCACAGGTGCACAATTTCAATTGTTCAAAATGTCTTCCATAGTGTTCAATAAATCATTCATATTATACTCTTTGTTCTATACCCTGATTAATACAAAAAAAACTTTTCTGAGTTAACTCTAGGTTCAATCCAAGTTCACTGACTCCAAATATTTTTTAGCGATTATATTATCACCTAACACTATACTATAATCTATAAGTTTACTTAAATGACTTAGCTGTTCTATTAACCTATTATGATTCAACG
>NW_007251527.1:7995-9263 GCF_000164805.1 Carlito syrichta
CCCTGTCTTTCCGGCCACTCAGGGGGCCACAGTGGGAAGATAGCCTGAGACTAGCTGGTGGAGGCTGTGGTGGCAGAGAGTGGGCCCCTGTGCTCCAGCCTGGGCAACAGAGTGGGACTCCAACTTAGAATAATAATACCAACCACCACAACCACAAACACAGTCCAAGCTCAGGGGCTCAGCCTGGAATCCTGACACTTTGAGGGCAAGGGGAGTGGATGACCTGAGCCTGTGTGTTTGAGACCAGCCCAGGACCCTGCGGTCGACCACATCTCGGCCATCAAAAATATATCCAAACATTAGCCAGGCATGGTGTCACAGGCCTGTTGTTCCAGCCACTTGGTCAGCTGAGGGGGGAGGATCACCTGAGCCCGGCAGGTGGAGTCCGTGGTGGCCATGAGCTAGCCCCTGCATTCCAACCTGGGTGACAGAGTGGGATTCCAACCCCAAATAATAATTCCGCCACCGCCACCACCCCTGCCACCCAATTCAAGTAGTCACCATCAGGGATGGGAGAGGAATAGACACTTTCCCACCTGTTGATCATGGGAGGTTTCAAAGGTGGCCACTGGGCATGACCACCCAGTGCCTTTGGCCACACTTCCCAGAAGGCCTGCCTCCACCCTCCACTCTCATGCTCCATATCAAAGATGCGTGTGAACTCACAGAAGAGATGTCTCCAAGATAGGACAGGCTTCAGGCACTGAGTGTACAAGGTGGTCATGCAACACTGCGGCCAGCCCAGGTTCCAGTCGCCTGGTCTGCCACTTTCAGTTGGGGAGGGCCCCTTTCTCTCCTGATCACTCCATCATCCCCCGCCCATGTGGACCTTTCCCTGGGGAGCCATTTACCCCTTTCCTGACACATGTGACAGGCATCTTTTATATCACTGGAGTTTCCATCAACCAGGCTGGGGCACACTGACATGATTGTAGATCCCAGGGCATGGACCTGTGGTGCTCAGGTGGTCCTCCTGCCTCAGCCCCTGAGCAGACATGACTCCAGGGGCCACCACACATGGCACAACTTTGGAGATCTCTAGCTGAGATGAGGTCTGCCCACTACGCCTGGGCTGGTCTCCGAAACCTGGGCTCAGGCAGCCTCCTGCCATGGCCTCCCAGGGAGCTGGGCTGACAGCCTTGGGCCAGAGTGCCTGGCCTGCACTCGCATGTTCTGTCAGTGGGGTGATGCAAGGAATGCTCCGGGATGGAAGCGCCACATCCTGTGTAGCCGGGATCATGGGGGCCAACACGGGTGACTCCAGTGTT
>NW_007251528.1:0-769 GCF_000164805.1 Carlito syrichta
TCCCCCGCTCCCCACATATGAGTGTCCCTCAAGCTCAGCGCCCTCCAGCCCCAATGCCCACCAACGGCTGCCCCCCTTTGGTGAGGGAGTTTACAAGTCTCCCTGGCCAGGTTCCTCCAACTCTCCCAATCCCATTTTTCCTAATTCTAAAGCCAGTCGCCCTGTGAACACACCACATGCAGTTGAGAATCTGTGCACGATTCTGATGTTTTTAGAGACAGGGTCTTTCTCTGTGACCCAAGAAGCCTCAAAATTGTGGGCTCTGGCAATCCTTGTGCCTCAGACTTTAGTGTGGCTGGGATGAGGGGCACCTCGACCCAAGAATCCCTGTTTAGATTTGGGCAGAGATGGCATCTCCTTGCATGGCCAGGACTGGCTCACACTAGCCTTGGGCTCCTGGACTCCAGTCATCCTCCCACCTAAGCATCCTAGAGCACTGGGATTCCAGGCGTGGGCTGCCACGTCAGCACTTCTGGTTAATTTTTGATGAAGTTTTGAGGCCAGGCTCAGGGGCTCAGCTTCATCATCCCAGCACTTTGGGTGCTCGAGTCCTGCAGTCAGTCCGAGCCATGTGACAAGACTCGCCTGAACATCTTGTTGAGATCTCACCTCTACCTTCCATCAGTAATGAGCTGGGCATGGTGGCACGTGCCTGTCATTCCGGCTCCTCAGAACGCTGAGGAAATGTTCGCCAGAGTCTGGCAGGCTGAGGCTGCAGAGCCTGGGAGAGAGCCACCACCCACCACCCTCAGTGATGGAGTGAGACTCT
>NW_007251528.1:1918-2662 GCF_000164805.1 Carlito syrichta
CCTCAGACTATCCTCCCTCCTCGGTCTCCCAAGTGAGTGTAACCACAGTCCTACTCCACCATGCCTGGCTAAACTTTGGATTTATTTTTGATGACCAACATGAGGTCTTGCTCTGTGGCCCAGACTGGTATCAAACAGGCAGTCTCAAGCCATCCAGTCACCTGGGCTTCCAAATGGTCAGGATGCCAGGCTGAGCCCCTGAGCCTGGTCTGTGGTTTTGGTGGTGGTGGTGGTTTGTTTTATTATCCTGAGTTGGAGAAATGATCTGTCGCCCAGGTTGGAGTGCAGAGGCCTGTTCTCAGCCACTGCAGCCTCCACTGGCTCGTCTCTGGCAATCCTCCAGCTTCAGGATCCCTAGTAGCTGAAACATCAAGTGCGAACCACCACTCTTGGCTCAATATTTTGGCTTCTTGGAGAGGTGGTCTCACGAAGGTGCTCGGGCTGGTCTCCAACCCAGGGACTCAGGCCATCTTCTCACCTCAGCCTCCCAGAGCACCAGAATGACAAGTGTGAACCCCCACACCCGGCCTCCACACCCCTTTTGGGACCCCACCATGTGACCCGCTCGCTTCTGATGATCCAGGACCCCGGAGAGTGTGGCCAGAGTCACCCACCAAGCCCTCCCCGGGGGAAGTGTCTGGTTCAGGGGTGTGTATCCACCTGGGTGCCCACACCTCCTCCCACCTCATTCCCAAGTGTCAACCCGAATGCTCCTCTGAGGAGCCACCTCTGAGAAAGGGAGGG
>NW_007251529.1:0-853 GCF_000164805.1 Carlito syrichta
CAGATTACAAGACTAAGGCATCATCTCGCCATATTTGTGTGTAACTCTTGTCTTAAGATGTACCCTGTAATCCTAAAATTTCCGTTTGTGAATTTATCTGATATGGCCTGGGTGTTGGTGTCGCTAAGCATGTAGTACATATTTTTAAAGGTAACCCGGAATCACGGTTTCCACTTCCCTGGGAAACAGCTGGGCATCTCTCTCTTTCCATTCAGAATTTAGGAATCCAGATCACTAGGGAAAATCAGGCTCTTGCTGAGAACAAGAAGAGAATGCGGTATTAGACGCCCTCAAACGTCAAAATCTATATGGCCTCATTATAAGGTTTAATGAGGAATCTGGTCCTTTAGGTCCTTACATTTTTCAGAGCTACTTGCTACGTGTATACCTAAAATCACTTATTACAGATCCAAGCTATTCCGGTCCTTTCAATAGTTGTAATAGAGGATTTGGACCTACAATTTCGTTTGCTGCTTATGAACATATTCCGACATAATCCAGTTCACCAGGTATCACCTGGCATTTTGCGACAAAATCGCTCCCTTCAGGTTACCTCAAAATACCGAAATTTCCTGTGGTCAGGCTGATGGAAATTGGGATATTGGGTTGAGAATATTCCTCAGTTTTACGATGTCTTCTAAAGGGGAACCTGGAAGCTTGGATTACAGTTCCCAGGTACTATATGGGAGAATTTCTATTAATATCCAAACAACTGGAATTATATTTTCATCAGGAAATAACTCAGGAATTGCTGAAAATTATGAAGGAATTTGCTAAATGGGAGTCCTCATATATGGGAAACTACATGGCCTCTTCCTACGGAAGAAAAAGGAATCTGGGTTACACGAGTCCG
>NW_007251529.1:1611-4586 GCF_000164805.1 Carlito syrichta
TGCATATTTAGGAATCACTCATTCCAGAAGTCCCACAACATTCTGGTCCTCTCGATAGTTTAAATGAAAATATGGCACTGCAAGTCCATTTAGATTCTGGATCCTCTAACACCAAATTCCAGGACACAAGTAATCATATCGAGTGCTTTGAATGTAAACCCTGAGTTCAGGGTTACTTGGTACTCCAGAAACTTCTGGTAGTTCAGCTATTCGGAATTAGGATCTTGGGTTTAGATGTTGCACCATGTTTAGAAGGTATTTTGGGGATGGCACCAGGGTCTTGGTTTACAAGTCCATAGGAGCATTCTGGAGTCTTCTATTGGAGCCACGTGTCTTGACTTCTAGGGTACGGGGAAACATCTGGTCGTTCTTCTGAGAACAAAACCGGAATCTCGCACACTATGTCCCCACAAAGTTTCTACTCATGTTAACAATGTGGAACAAGGAAAACGAGTTTGCATGTGACCAGCAAACGTCTGGACAGTTGTTAATTTTTCCCTGGTTTAAGGTAGTTCTCATACCTAGAAGCCTACAGGAATTTTCTAAATGCTAATCAGGAATTTGGAGTCCCAGAACTAATTCCTATATATGTACCACAAATCTGTCATTACCGATTCCAGGAGCCTACTTCTCCTCTTCTTAGTTGTAACAGAGAATCTGGCCATCTGCTCGGCTTTTTTTGCAGGAGGTTGTAAGGCCAGATTCCACAATCCAAGGAATTATGTCGCCATTTTTCGTTTAATTTCTGACTTCAGGTTTACCTCCTAATCCAGAAACTACTACTGGAATTTTAGATTGATATTCGTAACTTGTGATTAGGTGTACCCAAATATTTAGGACGTATTCTTAAAGGGGATCCATCAATCTTGGATTCCAGGGCACTTCTGACCTTTTGGGCTGATGATTATTGGTCACTAAGAGTTTGTACTTCCATGTCACCAGGTAGCTTCCAGGAGTCTTACTGAGAACAAAAAGAATCTGGGTTATGGGGGTCCCCAACTCAAGAATTCTACATGGACACCTTATAATGGCTAACCTGTCATCTCGGATTCTATTTCTACACATTATTTAGGGCTACAGCCCTCTTGGATGTGACAATTATGTCATTATAGATTCTCAGCAACCTTTTGGTCTTCTTGATAATTGTAACTGAGAATGTGGACCCTCAAGTCCATTGGGTTCCTCCGGACAACAAAGGGCAGATTCCTAGACCCAACGAATCTTATCGCCATATTTCTATGTAACTATTGCCTTATGATGTGCCTTGTAATCCTAAAACTTCTTTTTGTCCTTCTATTCCGAAAGGGAACTGGTGTTTTGAGGTTGCCAATTATACATTAAGTACATTTAAGCGTAACCAGGATTCATTGATTCCACGACCCTAGGTAATTTCTGGGCATCTGCCTATTTGTATACAGAGTTTTTGGATCCACGTAACGAGGGAAAATCAGGGCATCTTGCTGAGAACAAAAATGAAATCTGGTTCTAGGAGTTCTCATTCGCCAGAATCTACAGGGCCTCTTGATAAGGTTTAATCAGCAATCTAGGCTTCAGGGTCCCTAAATTTTTCAGTTATTAGCTCCTTAAATATCATTATTTGGTATTACCGATCCCTAGGAACATTCTATTCTCTTGTTAGTTGTATTGGAGGATCTGGTCAAAATATCCTTTTGTGTCTTATGAACATCTAGGACCATAATCAGGTACCCCAGGAATCAAATGGCATATTGGTACAAAATCCCTCGATTCATGTTACCTCAAACTACAGAAATTTCTTGTGGTCAGGCTGGTGGGAATCGGGACATGGGTTTAGGAGGGTCTACATTTTGGGAAGGTATTTTAAAGGGGAGCAGAAATCTTAGATTCCAGTTCCCCAATAACTTTATGGGAGTCTTTCTCTTGATATCCGAACAACTGGAATTCTGGGTCACCAGGAAATATCCTAGCACCATACTGAGAATGTAGCAGGAATCTGGGTAATGAGGGTCCTCATATACAGGAAACTTCATGGCCTCTTGCTAAGGAAGAATATGTAATATTGGTTGCATGTGTCCTCAGTCCATAAATCCACAGGGCGTCTTACTAAGAGGTAACCATGAATCAGTTTTTAATGTAGGAATCTGGGTAGTGGGAGTCCTAAAATACAGGAAACTGGACTGCCTATTGCTAAGAAAGGATAAGGAATCTGGGTTACACGTGTTCGCATTCCCAAAAGAACTACAGGGTCTCTTGCTAAGGGGTAAACAAGAATAAGGTATTCGAGTCAGGAATATGGGTAATACTCCTCATAACAGGATACTTCAAGGCCTCTCCCTAAGGGAAAATAAGGAATCTGTTTTACGTGGTTTCTCAATTAAAAAATTTACATGGAGTATTGCTATGGTCTAAACAATAAACAGGGTTTCATAACAGGAATCTGGGGAAAGGGAGTCCTCATATACGGGACACTACACAGCCTCCAGTGAAGGAAGAATAAGGAATCTGTGTCACACGAGTCCTAAATCCGAAAAACTTCTCAGGACGTCTTGCTACTTGACAAACAAGAATCAGGACTTCGAGCTCCCCTCGTGTTTTGGAGCTATTTAGCATGTGGATATATAAGGAATCAGTCAATTCTGGACTCCAGTAACATTTTGGTCCTCTTTTTAGTTGTAAATGGGTATCTGGCACTGCAAGTCCGTTAGATTCCTCGGGACAACTTAGGCCAGATAACAGCACAAAAGGGATCATCTTGCCATATTTGGAGGTAATTCTTGGTCTCGAGATGAACTTTGTAATTCTCAAACTTCCATTTGTCCTTTTATTTAGAGAGGGCAGAGGGTTTTGCTGTTGCTAAATGTTTAGTAATTATTTTGAGAGGTAACCAGGAATCACGGATTCCCCTACACTAGGAAACTTGTGGGCATTTGTCTTTTTGTATACCGAGTATTGGAATACACATGGACTGGGAAAATCAAGGCATCTGGCTGAGAACG
>NW_007251530.1:0-1145 GCF_000164805.1 Carlito syrichta
GTCCCCAAAATCAAGTCAGGCATTTGGACCTCTGAAGTCCTGGCTGCTTAGAGGACAGGACAGGAGGACCATCTGAGCCCTGCAGGTCGAGCCCCTGGGAACCTCAATCGTGCCTCCATACCCAAGCCCAGTCAACGGAGACTCCGGTGACAAAAAAGATGCTTCCCAAATGCATCATGATGGGCTTCCATGGCTCCCCAGGGAAAGGTCCACTTGGGGAGGAGATGATAGAGTGATCAGGAGGGCCCCTCCTCATGCCAGAAGGTGAAAGATAGGGCAGTCGCAACTTGGGCTGGCCATGGCATTGCCGGATCACCTTGATTGCTCTGTTCCTTACAGACACAGTACCTCTTGGCTGTCTGTTCCATGAGCTCACACATTTTTTTCTGTGGGGTACGAGTGTGGAGGGTGGAGGCAGGCCTTCTGGGGCACATGACTGAAGGCGCAGGACAGACATGCCCCGTGGCCACCTTTGAAACCTCCTGCAAATGACAGGCCGGAATGTGCCTTTTCATCTCCCATCCCTGAGGGTGACTCCTTGCACTGAGTCACAGGGGTGGTGGTGGTGATTATTATTATTTGGAGTCGGAATCCCATGCTGACTCCCAAGCCCGAGCACAGGGGCATGCTCACAGCCACCACAGACTCCACCTGCTGGGCTCAGGTGATCCTCCTACCTACGCCCACTTAGTTACTGGAACCACAGGCCTATGCCCCCACGCTAGGTTAATATTTGGATTACTTTTGATGGCCGAGATGAGATCTTAGCTCGCGTTCTGGGCTGGTGTCAAACCCGTAGGCTCAGGTCACCCACTCACCTTTGACTCCAAAGGGCCAGGATGCTAGGCTGAGACCCAGGGCCTGGCCTGTGTTTATGGTGGTGGTGGTGGTTGGTATGATTATTCTTAGTCAGTGTCCTGCTCTATCACCCAGACCAAAGTGCATGGGCCTGCTCTCGGCCACCACGACCTACATTGGCTGGGCTCTGGCAACCCCCTCACTGTGGCCTCCTGAGAGACCAGAACAACAGACGTGCACCACCATGCACGTTTCAGGTTATCGGCTTCTTGTAGAGGAGGTCTTGCCAAGCTGCCCAGGCTGGTATCACACCCCGGGCCTTAGGACATCCTCTTGGCTTGGCCACC
>NW_007251530.1:1908-5575 GCF_000164805.1 Carlito syrichta
ATGGGAGTCCTGGGCCAAGAGAATGACCTGAGTTGGGAGTTTTGAGTGCAGCCTGGGGATCCTAGTGAGGAAAGAAAAGAAAGAAAGAAAGAAAGACAGAAAGAAAGAAAGAAAGAAAGAAAGAAAGAAAGAAAGAAAGAAAGAAAGAAAGAAATCCATACTTCTGCAAACCTTCTGCCCTCAGACCATTCTCCCCTGCCCCCCACACACGTGAGGGTCCCCAAAGCTTGGCACCTTCAAGCCCCTACCTCCCCCAATGGCTGCTCTCACTTTGTTGCAGCATTTCCCAAGGCTCCCTGGTGGGGTTCCTGCTGGCTCTTCTCTCCGAGGTGAACAATGTGCCCAAAGCAAGCGAACCTCTGACTCGGCAATGAGGACCTTCCGCTAAGAAAAGCCAGGGACACATCCCTAACCCAGGGACATTTCTTTCCCCCAATCCCATTTTTCCTGGCTCTAAAGTCAGTCGCCCAGTGAAATAACCATAACCAGCGCAGCTGAGGATCTGTGTACAATTCTGATGTTTTTGGAGACAGGGTCTGGCTCTGTGGCCCAAGTTGGGGCCCGGTGACATGACTGTCATTCACTGTCAGCCTCAAAATCAGGGTCTCTGACAAACCTCTGCCTCAGTCTCTGAAGTGGCAGGGATGATGGGCACCTCAACCCCAGACCCCCTGTTTGAATGAGTGCAAAGATGGGCTCTCCGTTTGTGGTCTGGGCTGGACTTGGCCTCCTGGGCTACAGCCATCCTCCTGACTCGGCCTCCCAAAGTGCTTGGATTCCAGGCATGGGCCACCGCACCAGGCCTTCTGGTTCATTTTTGATGAAGGATAGTGGCCAGGCTCAGGGGCTCAACCTCATCAATCCAGCACTTTGGGAGGCTGAGGCGAGTGACTTGTCAGAAGCTGTGGGCTGAGACCCACCTGGGCACCTCTTACCCAAATAAGTTGAGCATGGTTGCACATGCCTGTAATTCTGGCTACTCCAAAGGCAACAGAAAGTCACGCTGGAGCCCTGCAGCCCAGGACTGCAGTGGCCGGAGCAAGGCACTGCCCTCCAGCTTGGGCGACAGAGTGAGACCCTGACTCAAAAAAAAGGAAAAATGAAAAGCGAGAAGAGCATCCATTTGTCTGTGGGGTTGGGATCATGGTTAACAGACAGATCATTTGGGAAGGAGGCACCAACTTTGGGCCTAGAGTCGCCAACAGACAGTGTGTGGGTAGACAATTGGGCTGTGGGTTTGGGAGACCCAGGCACGGGTCCACTGGAGCCTGGGAGTCTGAGACCAGCCTGGGTCATGTAGCGAGATCTCGTTACTTCCCCAGGACACAAACACTCAAGGGAGCGTGTGGTGGCACCAGCGGTCCCGGCTACACGGGATGTGGTGGCCTCCATTCCAGGGCCTGCTTTTGTGTCTACCCTGCTGACAGCACGTGCTAGTCCAGGCCAGGCACCTTGTCTCTCTGCCGTCAGCCGAGTTCCCTAAGAGGCAGAGATGGGAGGCAGCCTGTGTCCAGAGGTCAGAGACCAGCCCAGGAGACATAGCCAGACTTCATTTAAGCATGAGGACCCTAAAATCAAGTTAGGTGTGGTGGTGCCTGAAGTCATGGTCATGCTCCTGTGCACCAACCCAGCCGAGGGAGTCTCCAGCAACAAAAAAAATGCCTCCCAAGTGCAACACTATGGTCCTCCAAGGCCCCCAGGGAGAGGTCCTTGTGGGCGGGGGTTGATGGAGTGATCGGGAGAGAAAAGGGACATACCCCTGCATGAAGGTGGCTGACCAGTGACTAGAACCTGGGCTGGCCATGCCATTGTCTGTCCACCTTGATTACTGTGTGCCCGATGGCTGACAAAACTTGGGGCCGTCTCTTCCATGAGTTCACTCGTGTCTTTGCCATTGGGCAAGAATGTGGAGGATGGAGGAAGGCCTTCTGGGGCACGTGGCCAAAAGTGCAGGATGGACTTGCCCGGTGGCCACCTTTGAAACATCCCACAAACGACAGACTGGAAAGTGCATTTTCCTCTCCCATCCCTGAGGGTGACTCCTGGCACTGGGTGGCAGGTGTGGTGGTGGTGGTGGTTGTGGTGGTGTTGATTATTATCTGGAGGCAGAATCCCGCTCTGTCACCCAGGTGGGAGCACAGGGGCATGCTAACAGCCACCACAGACTCCACCTTCCTAGCTCAGGCAATCATCTCATCTCGGCCCCCAGAGTGGCTTCAACCACAGGCCTCTGTCACCACACCCAGCTAATGTTTGGATTTATTTTTATGGCCAAGATGAGGCCTCACCCAGTGTCCCAGTCTGGTTTATAACCAGAGGGCTCAGGAAATCCTCTTGCTGTGGTATCCCAAGCGCAGGAGTGATAGGCGTGAGCCCTCATGCCCATCCTTCACATCCCTCTCAGGCCCCGCTGTGAGGCCCACTCCCATCAGATGACCCGGAACCACAAAGAGGGCAGCTGGAGTTTACCACCGAGTCCATCCTTGGGGGGGGACGCCTGATGCAGGGGCATGTCTCCACCAGGCCATCCAACCCTCCATCTGCCTGTTCCCTAGGGTGGACCCAATAGCTCCTCCAGGGGTCACCTCAAGGAAAGGGAGGGCCTGACTCTCAAATCATCTGGTGGTGGCTGGCCAGGCAACTCACACTGGTCTCCTCAGCATTGGGAAGGCTGAGACAGCAAAATGGCCAGAGCCCAAGGGCTGAGAGCAGGCTGGACACCATAGCAATCCCCCAACTCGACACCAAGGAAAACCCAGAAAACTTTGTGTGAGGGCAGGTCTTGGTGGGAGGATCGTCTCAGGTCCAGAGTTCAAAACCAGGTAGGAAGACCAGGGTGTTGACTAAATGGAAAGCCTGTGATCACAGCAGTTTGGGAGGCCAAGGACGAGAGCAAGACCCAAGTTGGGAGGTGTGAGTGCAACCAGGGCTACCTAGTGCGGAAACAAAAGAGAGAGAGAGAAAAAGAAAGAGAAAGAAAGAAAGAAAGAAAGAAAGAAAGAAAGAAAGAAAGAAAGAAAGAAAGAAAGGAAGGAAGGAAGGAAGGAAGAAATGCATCTTCCAGCAAACCTTCTGCTTAGTCCTCTCCCCCCGGTCCCCCCACATATGAGGGTCCCCAAATCTCAGCACGTTTCTGCCCCAACCCCCCCAATAATACCCCCACTTTGATGTGGGATTTCCCTAGGATCCCTTCCAGGGTTCCTGCTGCTCTCCTCTCTGAGGTGAGAAATGTGCCCCAGGCAGTCTGGCCCACTCACTCAGCAACAAGGACCTTCAGTCAAGAAAGGCCAGGGGCACAAACCTCACCTGGGGACAGTTCTTCTCCCCCAAGTACCATTTTTTCTGGCTTTCAAGTCAGTCACCCTTTGAACACACCATGCGCAGTTGAGAATCTGTGTACGATTCTGATGATTTTTGACACAGGGTCTACTTCTGTGGCCCAGGTTGGGGCCTAGGGAAACTACCATTGTTCACTGCCAGCCTCGAAAGCTCGGGATCCGGTGATTCTCCCACCTCAGCCTCCAGAGTGGCTGGAATGATGGGCACCACAACCCCAGAGCGCCTGTTTGGATGGGTGCAGAGGCAGGGTCTCCCTGCATGGCCCAAACTGGCCTTGGGCTGCTGGGCACCAGCCATCCTCCCACCTTGAGATACAGGAGCACTGGGG
>NW_007251531.1:0-2664 GCF_000164805.1 Carlito syrichta
AATTAACTAGCTGACTTAACCAGCTAAGCAGCTGGTTAACCAGCTGTCTCAACGAGGTGACTTAACTCGATAGTGAGTTGGCTAGGCAGCAGACGTAACTAACTGACATCACTAGATAGGCAGGTGGGTAGCCAGCTTACTTAACTAGCTAGCTACCTACGTATCACCCTGGCTTGCCAGCTGATTCAACTAGCTGATGTAAATAAGTAGCCAGCTGGCTAGCCAACAGAATTATCTAGCTAGATATACTTTTAGGCAGCTGGCTAACCAGCTGACTTAACTGACTGACTAAACTAGCTAGGCTACTGACTTAACTAGCTGAGTTAACTACGTAGCTACCTAGCCAGCTGACATAACTAGATTACTTAACTAGCTAAGTACCTATCTAGCTATCATATAGCTAGTTGATTTAACTATGTGACTTAACTAGCTAGCTCACTGACATATCTAGCTGACTTAACTAGCTAACTTCCTAGCTAGCCAGCTGACTTAATTAGCTGAAATATCTAGCAAGTCAGATGGCTGCCCATCTGAATTAACTAGCTCTTTAACTACCTAGCCAGCTGGCTTGACAAATGAAAACATGCTGACTTAACTAGCTAACCAGCTGGTTAACCAGCATAGTAAACTAGCTGACTTAACTAGCTGGCCAACTGGAGAGCCAGCTGACTTAATTGCCTAGCTACCTAGCTAGCCAGCAGCCTAGCCAGCTAACATGACTAGCTGACATAATGAAGTAGTCATTTGGCTAGCCATCAACTTAACTAGCTATCTAACCAGATAGACACTGGATAGACAACTGACTTAACTAGCTGATATAACTAGATAGCCTAATGGCTAACCAACTGACTTAAATAGCTGCCTACCTACTTAGCCCGCTGGCTTGTCAGCACACATAAATACCTAACTACAAAGCTAATCAGCTGGCCAGTGAGCTGAATTAATTAGGTGACAACTAGATAGAAAGCTGGCTCACCAGCTGTCTTAACTAGATAGGTACCTTCATAGGCAGCTTGCTAGCTAGCTGATTTAACTAACTGACTTAACCAGATAGTCTGCTAATTAACTAACTGACTTAACTAGCTAGCTACCTAGTTCTCCAGCTGAGTTAACTAGCTGATTTAACTAGCTAGCTACCTATATAGCAAGGTGGCTGGTCATCTGACTTAACTATCTGACTTAATTAGCTAGCAGGAGGATGGCCAGCTGAATTAACCAGCTAGCAAGCTGGCACAAGTAGCTAACTTAACTAGTTAGCCAGCTGGCTACCCAAGCTGGATATTTAAGCCAGCTTGTTAGCCAGGTGGTCAGTCCACTAGCTAGCTTGCCGGCTGCCTAAACAGCTAGCCAGTCAGGTAGCTAGGTAAAGACAGCTGGCTAGCCGTCTAGCCAACCAGGTAGTTAGCTAGTTAAGTCATCTGCCTGGCCAGGTAGCCAGCCAACTATGTAGTCAGCTAGTTAAGTCAGCTAGCTAGCCAGCTAGCTAGTTAAGCCAATTAGCAAGTCAGCTAACTATTCAGCTAGCTAGTTAAGTCAGCTTTCTAGTCATGTTACTTGTCAAATTGCTAGTTAAGTCAACTAGCTAGTCAGGTAACTAGTCAGCTAGATAATTTAGTCAGCTAGCCAGCTAATTAGCCACTTAGCTAGCTAGTTAAGTCAGCTTGCTAGACAGCAAGATAGCTTGTTGGCTAGCTAGTTATATCAGCTATATAGCCTGCTAGCTAGTCAGCTAGTTAGATAAGTCAGGTAGCAAACCAGTTAATCACTTGGCTAACTAGTCAGCTAGCAACTAGGTTAGCTGGTCAGCTAACTAGTGAGCTCACTCTCTTTCCATCAGGTCAGCTAAATATTTGGCTCGCTCGCCTGCCAACCAGTCAGCAAACTATTCTGCTGGCTTGCCAACCAAAAGGTCAGCTAACTTCTTGATGCGCTCACAGGCCAATAGGTCAGCGAACTAGTCAGCTTGCTCACCAGCCGACTAGTTAAGTCAGCTCACAGGTTGGATCACTAACCAACCGAATATTTAAGGCAGCTCACACGTCGGCTCACTTGCCAGCTGACTACTTATGTTGGCTCATTGGTCGGCTCACTCACCAGCTGACTAATTAAGTCTGACCAGTTGGCTCACTCGCCAGCTGACTAAATTCAGCCAACAAGTCATCTTCCACTCCAGCCGACTAGTTAAGTCAGCTGAATATTCAACTCATCTATCGGCCAACTACTAAACTCAGCTGGCAATCAGCCCACTCATCGGTGAACTAGTTAATTCAGCTAACCAGTCGGCTCACCTGCCAGTTGACTAGTTAAGTCAGCTAACCTGTTGGCTCACTCCCTGGCTGACTAGTTAAGTTAGTTAACCTATTGACTGATTGGTAGACCAATTGTCAGTCAAAAATTTAGGTCAGCTAACTAGTCAGTGGACTAGTTAGGTCAGCTAAACAGTCGGCCAAATAATTGATCGACTAGTTAGGTCAGCAAATTAATCAGCCAACTAGTTAACCAAGCTAACTAGTGAGCCAACTCGTCAGTCAAATCGTTAACCCAACTAATAGTGGGCTGACTATTCGGCCAATTTTTATGCCAGCAAACAAGTCGGCCGAGTATTCAACCAACGTATTAAATTAGCTAACTAGTCGGCCAACTCGTCAGTCAACAAGTTAAGTC
>NW_007251531.1:3759-6085 GCF_000164805.1 Carlito syrichta
GCAAGTCAACTGACAAGTTAGGTGGCTAGCTAGTAGTCAGCTAGATAGATTCCTGGCTAGCTATTGATGTCAGTGAGTTAAGTCAGCTGGCTAGCCAACTGTCTAGCTTGTTAAGTCAGGTAGTTTTGTCAGCTGTGTAGCCAGCTGGCTAGATAGATAGATAGCTATATAAGTCAGCATGCTAGCCAGCAGGCTAGCAGTTCAAGTAATCTAGTTAAGTCAGCTGGTAAGATTGCTGACTAGGTAGGTAGCTAGCTAGTAAAATGAGCTGGCTAGGCAGCTGACTAGAGGTTTAAGTCAGCTACGTAAGTCAACTTGCCACCAGCTGGCTACCTCGGTAAGACAACTCATTAAGTCAGTTGGTTATCAGGCTGGTTAGCTAGTTAAAGTGCTAGTCAATCAAATGGTATCCCTCTGCCTAGCTAGTTATTTCAGCTAGTTAAATCAGCTGGCTAGTTAGGAAGCTAGCTATATAAGTCAGCTAGCTATGTCAGCTAACTAGCTAGTTAAGTCAGCTAGTTAAGTCAGCTGGCTAGCTAGATAGTTAGCTAGGGAGCTAGCTTGTTGAGCCAGGTAGTTTCGCCAGCTGGCTAGCTAGGTTGCTAGCTGGTTAATTCAATTAGCTAAGTCAGCTTGCTAGCTAGTAATGTCAGCGATTTAACTCAGCTGGCTAGCAAGTTGCCTAGCTGTGTAGCTAGATAATTAAGTCAACTGGCTAGCCAGTTAGCTAGCTACTTAAGTAACCTTATTAAGTCAGCTCACTAGCAAGGTGGATAGCTAGGTAGCTAGGTAGTTAAGTCAGCTGGCAAGACAGCAGGCTACATAGGTAGCTAGCTAGTTAATTCAGCTGGTTATCTAGCTGACTAGCTAGGTAGCTAGGCAGTTAAGTCAGCCTGCTGGAAACCTGGCTACTTGATTAAGTCAACTAGTTAAGAAAGCTGGATAGCCAGCTGGCTGGATAGGTAGTAAGCTAGTTAAGGCAGCTGGATAGCCAACTGGCCAGCTAGTTAAGTCAGCTAGATAATTCAGCTGGCTTCCCAGCTGGCTGGGCAGGTAGCTAGCTAGTTAAGTCAGCTGGCAAATTAGATGCCTAGCTGAATAACAAGCTGGATATCTAGCTATCCAGCTGGCTATCCAACTGACATAACTAGTTGATTTAACCAGCTAGTGAGCTGGCACCACTACCTGACTTAACTAGTTAGCCAGCTGGCTACCCAGCTGACTTAAGTAGCTCTCTACCTAGCTAGCTAGCTTGCTAGTCAGCATACTTAACTAACTGACATAATTAGCTAGCCAGATGGCTAGCTAACTGACTTAAGAAGCTCGCTACCTTGCTAGTCAGCTGGCTAGCCAGCTGACTTAACTAGCTGACTTAAATAGCTGGATTGCTTACTAAACAGCTGAATTAACTAGTTCACTATATAGCTAGCCATCTGGCTAGCTAGCTGACTTTAATAGTTGACTTTACTAGCTAGCCAGCTGACTAGACAGCTGACTTAAGTAGCGAACCACCTAGCTAGCCAGCTGAACATCCAGCTGCCTTAAATAGGTGGCTTAACTAGCTAACCAGCTGGATAGAGAGCTGATAAGCCAGATATCTAGCTAACCAACTGTCTAGTCAGCTGACTTAACTAAGGCACTTATGTTGCTAGCCAGCTGGCTAGCATGCTGACAAAACTGCCTAGCTACCTAGCTAGACAGATGGGTAGCCAGCTGAGTTAACTAGCTAGCTAACAATGTAGCCCACTGGCTTACCAGCTGACTTAACTACCTAGCTACCTACCTAACCAGCTGGCTAGTGAGTTGACTTTACAAGGTTACTTAACTAGCTAGCTAACTGGCTAGCCAGCTGACTTAAATAGCTAGCTACCCAGTCAGCAGCCGTCTAGCCTGCTGAATTAGCTCGCTGACTTAACTAGCTAGAAAGCTGCCTTAACTTGCTGACTTAAACAGCTAGCTACCTAGCTAGCCAGTTGCCTTAACTAGCTGGCTTAACTAGCTAACTACCTAGTTAGCTAACTAGCTAGCCAGCTGACTTAACTAGCTATTTAACTGACATAACTAGCTGACATATAGCTAGCTTCCTACCTAGCCAGCTGACTTAACTAGCTGAAATATCTGGTTAGCCTGATGGATAGCAATCTGACTATACTAGCTTTTTAACTAAATAACCAGCTGGATAGACAACTGACTTGACAAGCTGACTTACCTAGCTAACCAGCTGGTATCCAACTGACATAACTAACTGAGATAACTAGTTAGTCAACTGGCTAGCCTGCTGAATTAACTAGCTGGCTGCCTATCTAGCAAGTTGACTAGTCAACTG
>NW_007251532.1:0-13494 GCF_000164805.1 Carlito syrichta
GGAATCCAAGATTCCTGGTACGCCATCACAAGACCCTACCCAAAATGTGGAAATATTCCAAACCCAAAAACCCCAATGCCTACCTGCCCACCCACAAGAATTTTCTTTTACTTTGAGGACACCTGGATCGAGGAATTTTGTACCAATATACCATTTAATTCTGGGGAATATGATTATGGTTGTACATGGTCCCAGGAAACAAAAGTATTTCCAGGGCCAAATCCTTGATTACAACTAACAAGAGGACCAGAAACCTCCTGAGGATCTGCAATGACAGATTTAGCATGGAGCAAGGAGCTCTAAAAATGTAGGGAACCAGAAGCTCAGATTGCTGATTTAACCTTATCAAGAGGCCCTGTAGATTCTGGAAAATGAGAACTCCTGGAACAGGATTTCCTTTTAATTCTCAGGAAGATGCCCTGATTTTTCCTGTCAATTTGGATTCCAAATTATGTATATCATAAGACAGATGCCCAGAAGTTTCCTAGGTTCGTGGATTTCATGATTCCTGGTTGCCATTAAACGTACGTAGTAAACATTTGGCAAGTGCAAAACTATTGTCCCTTCTCAAAATAAAATGAGACGTGGAAGGGGAAGATTTACAGGGTTCCCCTATGACCAGAGTTACATCTAAATATGGCAAGAAGATTCTTTTTGTCCTGGAATCTGGCCTTAGATGTTCTGAGGAACCTAAAGAACTTGGAGTGCCCAATACCATTTACAACTTTTAAGAGGACCAGAATGTTGCTGTAGTCCTGAAATGACGGATTCATAATATCCGAATGCTGAATTGCTCTGTAACATT
Organism: Carlito syrichta; assembly: GCF_000164805.1. NCBI lineage: Eukaryota > Metazoa > Chordata > Mammalia > Primates > Tarsiidae > Carlito > Carlito syrichta. The sequence goes on from NW_007251532.1 coordinate 806, forward strand.
TGGGGAGCTCGAAGATCTGTTTCTTGTTTGTGCCATAGCAGACAACCTGGGAAATTATTGGATTGAGTGCGCGTACAACAATGATTCTTTATTCATACTTAGTTGGAGGTCATGTATTGTCCTGTATGTGAGGACTCTCTTTCCCTTGATTCCTGTTTTGAAACACTGATTCCTATTTAGCCACAGTAAGAAGTCATGTAGATTTTTCGATAGAGGAACCGTGGAAAACAGATTTCTTCTCTTTTTTTTAGCAAGAGGCCATGTAGTTTACTGTATATGAGGATTGCTAATACCCACATTCATGCCTCGAATCCCTGAATTTTCTTTACCCGTCAGCAAGATGCCCTGAAGATTTTCATGACTGAGGACTCGTATGACACAGATTCCTTATTTTTAGCCACAGCCCTGCAGTTACCTGTAAATGAGTACTCCTGTTCACAGATACATGCGTAGAAAGCTGGATTCTTGTTTAGATCTTAGGGAGACGACATATATTTTTTTGGAGATTGAGAAAACATGTCACCCACATTCCTGATTCTTTCTTAGGAAAAGTCAGTGCATTTGTCTGTATATGAGCATTTCATTTCCCTAGTTCATGCTTCAAAAACCCAAATTCGTGTTTAGCCCTAAGCAAGAAACCCTGAAGTTTTATTGGGAGGGAGGTCACGTGTAAACCAGTTTCCTTATACTCCTTTAGCAATAAACAGTGCAGTTTCCTGTATATGAGGACTTCCATTATCCAGATTTCTATTCCCAAAACTTGAATGGTGGTTATCTCTTAGCAGGATGGTCAGTAGGTTTTTGGGGTTGGACGCCTCGTGTAACCAAGATTCCTTATTCTTCCGTAGCAACAATCGTGTAGTGTTCTGTGTATGAGGACTCCAATTACTGAAATTCCTGCTTTATTCTCAGCAAGAGGCCAAGATATTTCCTGATGACCTAGAATTACAGTACTTGGATTTCAAGATAAAGACTCCCATAAAGTTCTTGAGGAATTGGAACCCAAGATTCTTGGTCCCTTTTCAAAAGACACACTAAAAATGTGGCGACATAGAAGCCCAGATTGCTGATTAAACCTTATCAAGAGACTTTGTAGATTTAGGCGATTGAGAACTCCAAGAACCGGATTGCCTTTTCGTTCTCAGCAAGATGGCCTGTATTTCCCTGTCCATGTGGATTCCAAAACACTGTGTACAAAAATTCAGATGCCTAGATATTTCCTAGGGTCGTGCAATCCCTGGATCCTGGTTACATTTTCATAATTCGTACTAAATATTTGGCAACTGCAAAACCCTGGCCCCTCTACAAATAAAGTCCAAATGGAAATTTAAGGATTACCAAGTTCATCTTAAGACCAAAGTTACATCCAAATACGGCAATATGATACATTTTTTTCGGGAATCTGTCCTTAATTGTCCCGAGGAACATAAGTGATTTGTACTACCAGATACACGATTACAATTCTCAGAAGGACCAGAATGTTGTTGGAGTCCTGAAATGACTGATTCATAATACCACAAGCCAAATATCTCTGAATCATGATACAAGCTCGAGCCTTGATTCTTGTTGATACCTCAGCAAGAAGCCCTGAGAATTTTTGGATTGTGGACTAGTGTATCACAGACTCCTTATTCTTCTTTACCGAGGGGCCATGTAATGTCCTGTATATGAGGACTCCCTTTCCCCAGAATCCTGTTTGGAAACCCTGATTCTTATTTTGCCATTAGCAAGATGTCATGTAGATATTGTGACGAAGGAACCGTGTAAAAGAGGTATCTTAGTTCTCCTTAGCAAGAGATCATGTAGATTCTGCATATGAGGACTGGTATTACCTATATTTCAGCGTCTAAACCCTGATTCCTCTTTGGCCCACAGCACATGGCCTGTTGATTTTAATGACTGAGGACTGCTATAACCCCGATTCTTTTTCTTCCTTGGCAAGGGGCTGTGTAGTTTCCTGTATATTAGGACTCTCATTAGATACATCATGCTTCGAAAATCTGATTGTTTTTAGAACATTCCAAGATGCTCTGTAGAATTTTGGGATTGAGGACTCGTGTAACCCAGATTCGTTATTCTTTCTTATCAAAAGGTCATGTAGTTGCCTGAAAATAAGACTCCATTTTCCAGATAAATGCTTGAAATCACCATGATTCGTGTTTAGCCCATAGCAAGATGACGTTTAAGCTTCTTTAGGATTGAGGACCCGAGTGACGCAGATTCCATATTCTTACTTAGCAACAGGCAGTGAAGTTTCCTGTATGTGTGGACTCCCATTACCCAGATTCCCACTTCAAAAATCTGATTCGCGGTTACCACTTAGGAAGATGTCCTGTAGTTTTGGAACTTAGGGCTCATAAAGGGAAGATTCCTTATACTTCCTAAACAATATGACGTGTAGTATCCTTTATATGATGACCTCCATTACCCAGTTTCCTGCTTCACTCTGCAGGATGCCAAGACAATTCGTGTGTACAGAGAATTCCAGTTTTTTGGATATCAAGAGAAAGAGGTTCATAATGATCTTTGGGACCTGGAATCCAAGATTCCTGATTCCCCTTCACAAGACCTCCTCAAAATGTGGAATATTCCAAACCCAAACCCCAATTCCTACCGGGCCACCCACAAGAATTTTCTGTACTTTAGGTCACCTGAATCGAGGAATTTTCTACCAACATACCTTTTGATTCAGGGGAATATGATTATGGTCGTAGATGGTCCCAGGAAACAAAAGAATTTCTAGGGCCAAGTCCTTGATTACAACTATCAAGAGGACCAGAAAGATCCTGAGGATCTGTAATGACAGATTTAGTGTATCCACGGAGCATGTAGCTCTGAAAATGTAAGGACCCAGAAGCCCAGATTGCTGATTAAACCGTATCAAGAGGCCTTGTAGATTCCGGAAATGAGAACTCCTAGAAACGCATTTCCTTTTAATTCTCAATAAGATGCCCTGATTTTTCCTGTCGATTTGGATTGCAAATTCAGTATATCAAAAGATAGATACCCAGAAGTTTCCTCTGCTCCTGGATTCCATGATTCCTGGTTACCATTAAAAGTACGTAGTAAACATTTGGCAAGTCCAAAACCCTTGTCCCATCTCAAAATAAATAGAGACACAGAAGGGGAAGGATTACAGATTTCACCTTAAGACCAGAGTTACATACAAATATGGAAAGAAGATTCTTTTTGTCTTGCAATCTGGCCGTAGTTGTTCTGAGGTAACTAACGGACTCAGAGTGCCCAAACTCGTTTACAACTTTTTAGAGTACCAGAATGCTGGAGTCCTGAATGACCGATTCATAATATGCGCATGCTAAATTGCTCCAAAACATTTGGGGAGCTCGAAGCTCTGTTTCATGTTTGTCCCATAGCAGTCACCTTGGGAATTTTTTGATTGGGTATGCGTACAGCACAGATTCTTTATTCGTACTTAGTTGGAGTCTGTGTAGAGTCCTGTATGTGTGGACTCTCTTTCCCTAGATTCCTGTTTCAAAACCCTGATTCTTCTTTAGCCTTTAGTAAGACGCCTTGTAGATTTTTTGATAGAAAAACCGTGGAAAAGTGATTTCTTCTTTTTTCTTAGCAAGAGGCCATGTAGTTTCCTGCATATGAGGATTGCTATTACACACATACCTGCCTCGAAACCCTTACTCTTCTTTAGGCGTCAGCAAGATGCCCTGTAGATTTTCAGGACTGAGGACTCGTATAACAGAGATTCCTTATATTTAGCAACAGTCGTGCAGTTTCCTGTATATGAGTACTCCTGTTCACACATACATGCGTCAAAAACTTGATTATTGTTTAGATCTTAGGATGACGACGTGTACTTTCTTGGGGATTGAGAAAACATGTCACCCAGATTCCTTATTCTTTCTTAGGAAACGTCAGTCTACTTGCCTGTATATGAGGTTTTAATATCCTAGGTTATGCATCAAAACCCAAATTTGTGTTTAGCCCTCAGCAAGACACCCTGAAGTTTTTTATGGGAATTTTTCGGATTGCGGACAAGTGTATCACAGATTCCTTATTCCTCCTTAGCGAGGGGCCGTGTAATGTCCTGTATATGAGGACTCCCTTTCCCCAGAATCCTGTTTAGAAACCCTGATTCTTGTTTTGCCATTAGCAAGATGTCATGTAGATAATCTGATGGAGGAACCATGTAAAACAAGTTTCTTATTTTTCCTTAGCTAGAGATCGTGTAGATTCTGTATATGAGGACTACTGTTACCTTTGTTCCAGCTTTTAAACCCTGATTATTATTTAACAAACTCCAGATGGCCTTTTGATTTTTCTGACTGAGGTATGCTATAACCTCGATTCTTTTTCTTCCTTGGAAAGGGGCTTTGTATTTTCCTGTATAATAGGATGCTCATTAGAAAAATCCTGCGTTGAAATTCTGATTTCTTTTTAACAATTTCCAAGATGCTCTGTATGTTTTTGGGATTGAGGACTTGTGTAACCCAGGGTCCTTATTCTTTCTTATCAAAAGGTCATGTTGCTGACTGTAAATAAGGACCCCAATTCCCAGATTCATGCTCGAAAACACCATGATGCGTGTTTAGCACATAGCAAGATGACCTTAAGCTTTTTTGGGATTGAGGACCTGAGTAACGCAGATTCCTTATTCTTTCTTAGCAATAGGCAGTGAAGTTTCCTGTATGTGAGGCCTCCCATTTCCCAGATTCCTACTTCAAAATCCTGATTCGTGGATACCTCTTAGGAAGACAGCCTGTAATTTTGGGAATGAGGACTCATATAAGGAAGAATCCTTATACTTCCTTAGCAATATGACGTGTAGTTTCCGGTATATGACGACCTACATTACCCAGCTTCCTGCTTCACCCTGCAGGATGCCGAGACAGTTCCTGGCGACTGAGAATTCCAGTTTTTTGATATCAAGAGAAAGACGTCCATAATGTTCTTTGGGAAGTGTAATCCAAGATTCCAGGTTCCCCTTCACAAGACCTCCCCAAAATGTGGAATATTCCAAACCCAAATCCCAATTCCTACCTGCCCACCCACAAGAATTTTCTGTACTTTAAGGTCACCTGAATCGAAGAATTTTGTACCAATATACCTTTTTATTCTGGAGAATATGATTATGGTCGTAGATGGTCACAGGAAACAAAAGGATTTCTAGTGTCAAATCCTTGATTACAACAAACAAGAGGATCAGAAATATGCTGAGGATGTCTAATTATAGATTTAGCATATCCACGGAGCGAGTAGCTCTGAAAATGTTGGGACCCAGAAGCCCAGAATGCTGATCAAACCTTATCAAGAGGCCCTGTAGATTCCGGAAAATGAGAACTCCTAGAACTGGATTTTCTTTTTATTCTCAGTAAGATGCTCTGATTTTTCCTGTCAATTTGGATTCCAATTTCAGTATATCAATAGACAGATGCCCAGAAGTTTCCTAGGTACGTGGTTTCCATGATTCCTGGTTACCATTAAAAGTACGTAGTAAACATTTGGCATGTGCAAAACCTTTATCCCGTCTCAAAATAAAAAAAGACACGGAAGGGAAAGTATTACCGGGTTCACCTTGAGACCAGAGCTATATCCAAATATGGCAAGAAGACTCTTTTTGTCCTGGACTCTGGCCTTAGTTGTTCTGAGGAACCTAACGGACTTGGATTGACCAATACCCATTTACAACTTTTAAGAGGAGCAGAATGTTGCTGCAGTCCTAAAATGACCGATTCATAATATCTGCATGCTAAATTCTCCAAAACATTTGGGGAGCTCGATCTCTGTTTCTTGTTTGTCCCATAGCAGGCAACCAGGGAAGTTTTTTGGATTGAGGACGCATACAACAATGATTCTTTATTCGTACTTAGTTGGAGGCCACTTAGTGTCCTGTATGTGAGGACTCTCTTTCGCTTGATTCCTATTTTGAAACAATTATTTTTCTTTACCCCTTAGTAAGACGCCATGTAGATTTTGTGTTTGAGGAACCGTGAAAAACAATTTTCTTATCTTTTCTTAGCCAGAGGCTATGTAGTTTCCTGTATATGAGGATTGCTATTACCCACATTCATGCCTCAAATCCCTGATTCTTCTTTAGGGGTCATCAACATGCCCTGTAGATTTTCAGGACTGAAGAGTCATATAACTCAGATTCCTTATTTTTATCAACAGCCGTGCAGTTACCTGTATATGAGTACTCATGTTCATGGATACTGGCGTCAAAAGCTTGATTCTGGTTTAGATCTTAGGAAGACACCGTATACATTTTGGAGATTGAGAAAACATGTCAACCACATTCTTATTCTTTCGTAAGAAAAGTCAGTGCAGTTGCCTGTATATGAGGATTTCATTTCCCTAGTTTATGCTTCAAATACCCAAATTCGTGTTTAGCCCTTAGCAAGAACCCCTGAAGATTTATTGGGATGGAGGACACGTGTAAACCAGATTCCTTATTCTCCTTTAGCAATAGACAGTGCATTTTCCTGTATTTGAGGACTCCCATTATCCAGATTCCTACTTCCAAAACCTGAATGGTGGTATCTCATAGCAAGACGTTGTGTAGGTTTTTGGGATGGAGGACTCGTGTAAGCACGATTCTATATTCTTCCATAGCAACAGGTCGTTTATTTTTCTGTATATGAGGACTCCCATTACTGAAATTCCTGTTTCATTCTCAACAAGACGCCAAGATATTTCCTGGTGACCTAGAATTCCAGTTGCTTGGATATCAAGAGAAAGATTCCCAGAAAGTTCTTGAGGAATTGGAACCCAAGAGCCCTGGTCCCTTTTCAAAAGAACCACTAAAAATGTGGCGACATAGAAGCCCAGATTGCTGATTAAACCTGATCAAGAGACTTTGTAGATTTAGGCAATTGAGAACTCCAAGAATCGGATTCCCTTTCTGAACTCAGCAAGATTCCCTTATTTTCCCTGTCTATGTGGATTCAAAAATTCTGTGTACAAAAATGCAGATGTCCAGATGTTTCCTAGGGTCGTGGAATCCATGAATCCTGTTTACATTTTAATAAGTCGTACTAAACATTTGGCAAATGCAAGACTCACGCCGTCTCTGCAAATAAAGTACAAACGGAAATATAAGGATTACCAAGTTCATCTTAAGACCAAAGTTACATCCAAATACGGCAAGATGATACTTTTTCCCGGGAATCTGGCCTTAATTGTCCTGAGGAACTTAAGGCATTTGTACTACCAGATACCCTATTACAACTCTCAAGAGGACCAGAATGTTGCTGGAGTCCTGAAATGACTGATTCATAATACCCACAGGCCAAATATCTCCGAAATATGAGACGAGCTCGAATCCTTGATTCTTGTTTATACCACAGCAAGACACCCTGATAATATTTCGGATTTTGGACTAGTATATCACAGATTCTTATTCTTCTTTAGCGAGGGACCGTGTAATGTCCTGTATATGGGGACTCCCTTCCCCAGAGGACAGAATTTTGCTGAAGTCCTCAAATGACCGATTCATAATTTCCGCATTCTAAATTGCTCTGAAACATTTGGGAACTTGAAGTTCTGTTTCTTGTTTGTCCCATAGCAAACACCCTGGAATTTTTTGGATTGAGGACGCGTGCAAACAATGATTCTTTATTCGTACGTAGTTGGAGGCCGTGTAGTGTGCTTTATGAGAGGACTCTCTACCCCTAGATTCCTGTTACGAAATCCTGATTCTTTTTAGCCCTTAGTAAGATGCCATGGAGCTTTTTTGATAGAGGAAGCATGGAAATAGATTTTTTTCTTTTTTCTTAGCAAGAGGCCATGCAGTTTCCTGTATATGAGGATTGCTATTACCCACATGCATGCCTCGAATCTCTGATGCTTCTTTAGCCGTCATCAAGATGCCCTGTAGATTTTCAGGACTGAGGACTCGTGTAACCCAGATTCCTTATTTTTAGCAACAGCCTGGCAGTTGCCTGTATATGAGAACTCCTGTTCACAGATACTGGCATCGAAAGCTTGATTCTTGTATAGATCTTAGGATGACGCCGTGTACTTTCTTGTGGATTGAGAAAATATGTCACCCACATTCCTTATTCTTTCTTAGGAAAAGTCAGTGCAGTTGCCTGCATCTGAGGATTTCATTTCCCTAGTTTATGCTTCAAAAACCCCAATTCGTGCTTAGCCCTTAGCAAGAAACACTGAAGTTTTATTGGGATGGAGGACACGTGTAAACCAGATTCCTTATTCTCCTTTAGCAATAGACAGTGCAGTTTCTGGTATATGAGGACACCCATTATCCGGAATGGTGTATATGAGGACTCCCACTAACCACGTGAATGGTGGTTATCTCTTAGCAAGATGGTCTGTATGTTTTTGGGATGGAGGACTCGTGTAAGCAAGATTCTTTATTCTTCCAAAGTAACAGGTCGTGTAGTGTTCTGTATATGAAGACTCCCATTACAGAAATTCCTGCTTCATTCTCAGCAAGACGCCAAGATGTTTTCTGGTTACCTGGAATTCCAGTTGCTTGGATATCAAGAGAAAGACTCCCATAAAGTTCTTGAGGAATTGGAACCCAAGATTCCTGGTCCCTTTTCAAAAGAAACACTAAAAATATGGCGACATAGAAGCCCAGATTGCTCTTTAAAACTTATCAAGAGACTTTGTAGATATAAGAGATTGAGAACTCCAAGAACCGGATTCCCTTTCTGTTCTCAGCAAGATTCCCTGATTTTCCCTGTCTATGTGGATTCCAAAACTCTGTGTACAAAAATGCAGATGCCCAGATGTTTCCTAGGGACGTGGAATCCATGAATCCTGGTTACATTATAATAATTCATACTAAATATTGGGCAAGTGTAAAACTCTCGGCCCCTCTGGAAATAAAGTACAAACGGAAATTTAAGGATTACCAACTTTATCTTAAGACCAAAGTTACATCAAAGTATGACAAGATGATACTTTCTTCCGGGAATCTGGCCTTAATTGTCCCGAGGAACTTAAGGGATTTGTACTACCAGATACCCGATTACAACTCTCAAGAGGACCAGAATGTTTCTGGAGTCCTGAAATGACTGATTCATAATACCCACAAGCCAAATATCTCCGAAATATGATACGAGCTCGAAGCCTTGATTCTTGTTTATACCACAGGAAGACACCCTGAGAATATTCCAGATTGTGGACTAGTGTATCACAGATTCCTTATTCTTCTTTATTGAGGGGCCGTGTAATGTCCTGTATATGGGGACTCCCTTTCTCCAGAATCCTCTTTGGAAATCCTGATTCTTGTTTTGCCATTAGCAAGATGTCATGTAGATATTGTGAGGGAGGAATCGTTTAAAAGAGGTTTTTTAACTCTCCCTAGGTAGAGATCATTAGATTCTGCATATGAGGACTGCTATTACCTATGTTCCAGCTTCTAAATCCTGATACTTGTTTAGTCTACAGAAGATGGTCTGTTGATATTTAGGACTGAGGACTGCTAAAACCCGGACTCTTTTTCTTCCTTGGCAAGGGACTGTGTATTTTCCTGTATATTAGGACTCTCATTAGATACATCCTGCTTCGAAACTCTGATTCTTTTTAGCACTTTCCAAGATGCTCTGTAGATTTTTGGGATTGAGGACTCATGTAACACAGATTCCTTATTCTTTCTTAGTAAAAGGTCATGTAGTTGCCTGTAAATAAGGACTCCATTTCCCAGATTCATGCTAGAAAACACCATGATTCGTGTTTATCCCATAGCAAGATGACCTGAAGTTTTTTGGGGATTGAGGACACGAGTAACGCAGATTCCTTATTCTTTCGTAGCAATAGGCAGTGAAGTTTGCTGTATGTGAGGACTCCAATTACCCGGATTCCTACTTCAAAAACCTGATTCGTGGTTATATCTTAGGAAGACGGGCTGTAGTTTTTGGGATTGAGGACTCATATAAGGAAGATTCCTTATACTTCCTTAGCAATATGATATATAGTTTCCTGTATACGACGACCTCCATTACCCAACTTCCTGTTTCACTCTGCAGGATGCCAAGACAGTTCCTGGAGACCGAGAATTCCAGTTCTTTGGATATCAAGAGAAAGACGTCCATAATATTCTTTGGGAACTGGAACTCAAGATTCCTGGTTCCCCTTCACAAGACCTACCCAAAATGTGGAATCTGCCAAACCCAACATCCCAATTCCTACCTGCCCACCCACAAGAATTTTCTGTACTTTGAGGTTACCTGAATCGAGAAATTCTGTAAAAATGTAACTTTGTTTCTGGGGAATATAATTATGGTCGTAGATATTTCCAGGAAACAAAAGGATTTGTTGGTCCAGATCCTTTATTACAACTAACAAGATGACAAGAAATTTCCTGTGCATCTGTAATGACAGATATAATGTATACACGGACAAAGTAGCTCTGAAAAATGTAGGCACCCAGAAGCCCAGATTGCTGATTAAACCTCATCAAGAGGCCCTGAATATTCCAGTTAATGATAACTCCTAGAAATAGATTTTCTTTTGGTTCTCAGCTGATGCCCTGATTTTCCCTGTTGATGTGGATACCAAACTCTGTATACAAAAAGACAGATGCCCAGAAGTTTCCTAGGGACGTGGAATTCATGCTTCATGGTTACTTTTAAAAATACGTACTAAATATTAGGCAACTGTAAAACCCTTGTCCCCTCTCACAATAAGAAGAGAAACACAAGGAGATGGATTACAGGGTTCACCTTAAGAAAAGAGTTACATCCACATATGACAAGAAGATTCCATTTTTCCTGAAATAAGGCCTTAGTTGTTCCGAGGAACCTAACTAAATTGGAGTGCCCAATAGCCATTTACAACTTTCAAGAGGACCAGAATGTTGCTGGAATCCTGAAATGACCGATTCGAAATGTCCGCATGATAAATTGCTTTGAAATATTTGGGGAGCTCGAAGCCCTCTTTTTTGTTTGTGCCATAGCAGAAACCCTGGGAATTTTTTGGATTGAAGACTCGTACAACAAACATTCTTTATTCAACCTTAGTTGGAGGCCGTGTAGTGTCCTGTATGTGAGGACTCTCTTTCCCTAGGTTTCTGTTTCGAAACTCTGATTCTTGTTTAGCCCTTATTAAGATGCCGTGTAGATTTTTTGATAGAGGAACCGTGAAAAACCGATTTCTTCTTTTTTCTTAGCAAGAGGTCATGTAGTTTCCTGTTTATGTGGACTGCTATTACCCACATTCATGGCTCGAATCCATAATCCTTCTTTAGCCATCAGCAAGATATCCTGTAACATTTCAGGACTGAGGAATCCTATAACCCAGACCCTTGTTTTAGCACAAACGTGCATTTGCCTGTATATGAGTACTCCCTTACCCAGATACATGCATCAAAACCCTGATGCTTGTTTAGACCTTAGGAATACGCCATGTAGATTTTTGGGGATTGAGAACACATGTCACACAGATTCCTTATTCTTTCTTCGGAAAAGTCCATGCAGATGCCTGTATATGAGGATTTCATTAACACAGATTATCCTTCAAATACCCAAATTCGTATTTAGCCATTAGCAAGCCACGCTGAAGTGTTTTTGAAGATTGAGGACACGTGTAAACCACATCCCTTATGCTTCCTTAGCAATAGACAGTGCAGTTTCCTGTATATGAGGACTCCCATTATCCAGATTCCTACTCCCAAAACCCTTAGCAAGATGCTCTATATGTGTTTGGTATGGAGGACTCGTGTAACCAAGATTCCTTATTCTTCCGTAGGAACAGGTGGTGTAGTGTTCTGTATATGAGGACTCCCATTACCGAATTTCCTGCTTCATTCTCAAAAAGACACCAAGACTTTTCGTGGTGACCTAGAATTCCATTTGCTTGGATTTCAAGAGAAAGACTACCATAAATTCTTTTGGAATTGGAACTCAAGATTCCTGGTTCCCTTTTCAAAAGACAAACTAAAAATGTTGCTACATAGAAGCCCAGATTGCTGATTAAACCTTATCAGGAGACCTTGTACATTTAGGCTATTGAGAACTCCAAGAACCGGATTTCCTTTCCGTTCTCAGCCAGATGCCCATATTTTCCCTGTCTATGTGGATTCCAAAACTCTGTAAATAAAAATGCGAGATGCCCAGATGTTTCCTAGGGACGTGGAATACATGATTCCTGGTTACATTTTAATAATTCGGACTAAATATTTGGCAACTTCAAAACCCTTGACACCACTCCAATTAAAAATACAATCAGAGATTTTAGGATTACCAAATTCATCTTAAGACCACAGTAATATCCAAATACGGCAAGAAGATACTTTTGTTCCGAGAATCTGACCTTAGTTGTCCTGAGGAATCTAAGGAACTTTTACTACCAGATACCCGTTTACAACTCTCAAGAGGACCAGCATGTTGATGGAGTCCTGAAAAGACTGATTCATTATACCCAAAAGCCAAATGTCTTTGAAACATGAGATGAGCTTGAAGCCCTGATTCTTGTGTATCCCATAGCAAGACACCCTGAGAATTTTTCGGATTGGGTACTACTGTATCACAGATTTCTTATTCTTCCTTAGCGAGGGGCCGTGAAATGTCTTGTTATAAGGACTCCATTTCCCGAGAACCCTGTTTTAAAACACTGATCTTGTTAAGCCCTTAGCAAGATACTGTGACGGAGGAACTGTGTAAAACAAGTTTCTTATTTCACCTTACCAAGAGATTGTGTAGATTCTGTATATGAAGACTGGTATTACCTATGTTGCAGCTTCTAAACCC
>NW_007251533.1:0-788 GCF_000164805.1 Carlito syrichta
TGCTCGAAGCCCTGATATTGTTTAGCTGTTAGCAAGACGCCCTATAGCTTTTTTGGTACTGAGGACTCAAGTAACCCATATACCTTATTCGTTTTTAGCAAGAGGCATGCAGTATCCTGAATATGAGGATTGCCATTACCCAGATTACTACTACTTTCTCAGCAAGACACAAAGACATTTCCTGGTGATGTAGAATTCAAATTGTTTGGATATCAATAGAAAGACTCCCAAAAGTTGCCTGGGGAATTACAATCCAAGATTCCTGGTTCCCTTGTACAAGACACCCTAACAAAGAGGGGAACTAGAAGCCCAGATTCCTGAATAAACCTTAACAAGAGGACCTGTAGACTTCAGCGAACGAGAACTCCAAGAATCCGGATTCCATTTTCGTTCTCAGCAATATGCCCTGATTTTCCCTGTCGATGTGGAATCCAAAACTCTGTATACAAAAAGACAGATGCCCAGAAGTTTACTAGGGACGGGAAATCCATGATTCCTGGTTACCTTTAAAAATACTTACTAAACTTTTGGCAACTGCAAAACCCTCGCCCTTCTCAAAATAAAAGGACAAACGGACGTATGAGAATTACAAGGTTCATCTGAAAACCAGAGTTACATCGAAATATGGCAAATGATCCCTTTTGTCCTGGAATCTGGCCTTAGTTGTCCCAAGGAACCTCTCGGACGCCCTGAATTTTTTGGGGGATTGAGGACATGTGTAACCTTATTCCTTATTCTTCCTTAGTAAAAGGCAGTGCAGTTTCCTGTATATGAGTACTCCCATTACC
>NW_007251533.1:1656-5279 GCF_000164805.1 Carlito syrichta
CCAAACAGAAATTTTAGGATTACAAGGTACATCTTAAGATGAGACTTACCTACAAATATGGCGATAAGATTTTTAGGGTCCTGGAATCTGCCCTTTGTTGTCCCAAGGAACCCAACGGACTTGTAGGTACAATCTCTTATATACCAATACTCATACGGCCAAAAGGTCAGAAGGGCCCTGGATCCAAGATTGCTGAATCCACTTTAAGAACACATCCTAAATATGTGGTAACTCCTAATCCGAAGTATGAATATCAATCTAAAATTCTAGCAATACTTTCTGGATTAGGAGGTAAACCTGAAGTCAGAAATTACACTAAAAATGGCGAGATGATTCCTTGGTTTCTGGAATGTGGCCTTACAACCTCCTGCAAAAAAAGCTGAGCAGATGGCCAGAGTCTCTGTTACAATGAAGAAGAGGAGCAGCACGTTCCTGGGAATCAATAATTACAGATTTGTGGTACAGATATAGGAATTAGTTCTGAAAAGTATGAAGAGTGGGACTCCAAATTCCTGATTAGCACTTAGAAAATTCCTGTAGGGTTCTATGTATGAGAACTACCTTAAGCCAGTGAAAAATTAACAACTGTCCAGAAGTTTGGTGGTCACATGCAAACGGATTTTCCTTGTTCCCCATTGGTAACATAAGTAGAAGCTTTCTGGGGACTTAATGTCCGAGATTCCTGTTTCGTTCTCAGAAAAACGACCAGATGTTTCCTGGTTCCCTGGAAATCCAGACCCGTGGCTCCCAATGGAAAGACACTTGAATGTTCCTATGGACTTGGAAACCAAGACCCTGGTGCTCTCCCAAAAGTTTCCTGTATGTGAGGACTTCCATTCCCCAGATTCCTGCTTTGAAAGCCGGATTCTTGTTTAGTGCTTAGCAAGACACCCAGTAGATTTTTGGCATTGAGGACTTGTGAAAACTAGATTCCTTATTCTTTCTTCAAAAGAGGCTGTACAGTTTCCTGTATATGAAGACTCCCATTACCCAGATTCCTGCGTTGAAACACTGATTCTTGTTTAGCCCTTAGAAAAACATCCTGTAGGTTTTTAGGATTGAGGACATGTGTAACCCAGATTCCATATTCGTCCTAAGCATGAGGTCGTGAATTTTCCTGTATATGAGGACACCCATTCCCCAGATTCATACTCAAATCTGATACTTGTTTCTCCCTTAGTAAGACTCACTCTAGGTTTTTGTGATTTGAGGACTTGTGTAACCAGATTCCTCATTCTTCCGTAGCAAGAGGCCATGTAGTTTCCAGTATATGAGGACTCCCATTATGCTGATTCCTGCTTCATTCTCAGCAATACGTGAAATATTTCCTGATGAACATAGAATTCCAGTTGTTTGGCTATCAATAGAAAGACTCCCATATAGTACCTAGGAACAGTAATCCAAGTTACCTGGTTCCCCTTAACAAGGCATCATAAAAATGTGGAATATTCTAAACCCAATATCCCAATTCCCCTCAGCCTGACCACATAAGTTTCTGTAGTTTGAGGTAACCTGAAGCAAGGGATTTTGTCGCGAAATGCCAATTGATTCCTGGGGTCCTGGATTATGGCTGAAAATGTTCATAAGAAGCAAACAGAATTGTAGGTTCAGATCCTCAATTACAACTATAGAGAGGACCGAATCTTCTTGGATTTGTAATTAAATATTTTAGGTATCCACTCAGCAAGTAGTCCTGAATAATATAGGGACCTACAAGCACAGATTCCTCATTAAACCTTATCAAGAGGCCATATAGATTTTGACTACGGAGGACCTCTGAACCTGCCTTCTCTTCTCGTTCTCAACAAGATGTCAAGATTTTCCCTGGCGATCTGGATTCTAAAATTCTGTATGCAAATAGATACACGACCAGCTGTTTCCGGGGGTCGTGGTAACTGTGATTCCTAGTTACATTTAAAAATGTATACTACATGCTTAGCAGCCTCAGTACCCCCAGCCCCTATCAAATAGATGCTCAAACGGAAGTTTTCGGATTACAGGGCACATCTTTAGACAAGACTTACACACAATTATGGGCAGATGATATTTTCAGTCCTGGAATCTGGCTTTAGTTGTCCAGAGGAACTCAACTGAATTGCATGGACTGGTTCTTACTTACAACAATCAAGAGGACAAGAAGGTTGCTGAGAATCTATTAACAAGTAGCAATAAAACATGAGGGGTGCTCGAAGCCCTGTTCTTGTTTAGCCGTTAGCAAGATGCCCTCTTGATTTTCAGTACTGAGGAATCATGTAACCCAGATTACTAATTCATTTTTAGCAAGAGGCATGCAGTAATCTGAATATGAGGATTGCTATTACCCAGATACCTACTACTTTCTCAGCAAGACACGAAGACATTTCCTGGTGATGTAGAATTCAAGTTGTTTGGATATCAATAGAAAGACTCCCAAAAGTTGCCTGAGGAATTAGAATCCAAGTTTCCTGGTTCCCTTGTACAAGGCACCTTAACAAAGAGGGGACGTAGAGGCCAGATTCCTAATTAAACTTTATCAAGAGGCCCTGTGGACTCTGTGAATGAAAACTCCAAGAATCCGGATTCCATTTTCGTTCTCACAATATGCCCTGATTTTCCCTGTCAATGTGTATTCCAAAACTCTGTATACAAAAAGACAGATGCCCACAAGTTTCCTAGGGACGGGGAATCCATGATTTCTTGTTACCTTTAAAAATACTTACGAAACATTTGCCAATGGCATAACCCTCGACCCTTCTCAAAATAAAATGACAAACGGAAGTTTGAGAATTACAAGGTTCATCTTAACACTAGAGTTAGATCCAAATATGGCAAGATGATCCTTTTTGTCCTGGAATCTGGCCTGTTTTCCCGAGGACCCTAATGGAACTGTAGTGCCAGACACCCGTTTACAACTATCAAGAGGACCAGAATATGCCAGAGTCCTGAATTGACTGATTCGTAATATCCACATGCTAAGTAGCTCCAAAACATGAGGGAAGTTTGAAGCCCTGCTTGTTGCTTGTCCCGTAGCAAGACGACCTGAGAATTTTTTCGGATTGAGGCCTCTTGAAACACAGATTCCTTATTCTTCCTTCACTAGAGGTCGTGTAGTGTCCTGTATATAAGGACTGCCATTCCCCAGATTCCTGTTTCGAAACGCTGATTGTTGCCCCGCCCTTAGCAAGACACCATGTAGATTTTTTGATTGATGAACCGTGTAAAACAGATTCCTAATTTTTCCTTAGCAAGAGGGCGTGGAGTTTCCTGTAATGAGTACTATTACCCTCATTCCTGCTTCAAATCCCTAAATCTTGTTTAGCCCTTAGCAAGGCCCCCTGTACTTTTTTGGTATGGAGAACACTTGTAATCCAGATTCCTTATACTTTCTTAGCAAAATGCTGTGTAATTGCCTGTATATGAGGACTCCATTTACCCAGATTCATGCATCAAAAACCCTGATTCGTGTTTGGCCTTAGCAAGAGGCCCTGAATTACTTGGGGACTGAGGACATGTGTAACCTTATTCATTATTCTTCCTTAGCAATAGGCAGTGCAGTTTCCTGTACATGAGTACTCCCATTACCCAGATTCATACTTCAAAAACTGGATTCTTGGTTACCTCTTAGTAACACGCCCTGTGGATTT
>NW_007251534.1:0-906 GCF_000164805.1 Carlito syrichta
ACTTTAGAATTAGAAACATGGGATGAGGTGGGAAAAAATATGAAAAAATGGTATGATAATTGCGGTGCAACTCAGATACCACAAGATTCTTATTCCCTATGGAACATCTTACGGGAAGCATTGGTACTTAATCCTAATTATGGTTCTTTTCCCAAGAGTGATTTGGGATCTGAGGAGGATGAGAAAGCTAAAGGAGATAATTCCGGAGACCACTCATCTCCTGGGGATGATGCAGAATTAAATGAGGAAGCAGCTAAGTATAATAATCCTTATTGGCCAGATTTTTCTTTCCCTGTGGTCTATAAAAATAGGGCTATGTTACCATTTAGCGACCAAAGAGTGGAATTGCCAAAGAAATATTTGCCGGGAATTCAAGAGACTATACAAAAAGCTTTAGAATCAGAAGACTCTCTTCATTGTTTTCCTGTTGACATAGAATTTGAACCCCCTAAATGGGGGCCTATACCAATGAAATTATTAAAAGACTTAAAAGCTGCTTGTCATGATTATGGCCCAACAGCGCCATATACACTAGCCTTCTTAGATGGGCTACGTGCTTGGTGGATGACTACTTATGATTGGTTTCAAGTGGCTAAAGGATGTTTGACAGGATGACAATTTGTGCTATGGAAAATGGAGTATAAAGAGTTAGTTAAAAGGAAAGTTGTAGAGCAGAATCTTACTAAACGAAGTCCAGAACGGGGTAATGTCACCATGGATATGTATATGGGAGTAGGAGAATATTGTAATACCCAGGCTCACGCACAATTGCATACAGATGTACCTATGACTGTGAGTGATTTAAGTGTTATAGCCTGGAAGCGGCTACCTTCTCCCGATCATACCATGCCTGGCCTTACCACTGTAAAGCAAAGATCAGATGAACCATATGAAGAGTTTATTGCT
>NW_007251534.1:2052-5881 GCF_000164805.1 Carlito syrichta
CGATGTTGCTTTTTGGGTTCAGGAGGTTACTAACTCTATATCTCTAAAAGACATATATATATAAGGAGTTACGATTAAAGGCTTATTGGACACCGGAGCCGATGTTTCCTGTATTGCCAGGAAAATTGGCCTGCTTCTTTGTCTACTCAAGAAGCTCCTTTAGGACTCATAGGCATTGGTCGTGTACCCTCAGTAGCCAGTAACTCTAAAAATTTTAAATTGGACAGATAAGACTTCAAAAACTTTTTGCCCATACGTTATTCCATCTATCCCCTTTACATTATTGGGAAGAGATATTCTTCCTCAAATAAGCATGCATTTACATAGCCCTAATGTTAAAGCTTCAACACAAATGCTGTAGATGGGCTATGATCCCTTTGAGGGACTTGGCAAAGACGACAGGGAATGCAGGAACCTGTCCAAGTAAATAAAAGGCCCAAGTTTTGTAATTAAGAAAAAATCTGGTATACGGAGATTTTACAGGATTTAAGAGCTGTTAACACTACTATGGGAGCCATGGAGTGTTGCAGCCTGTATTGCTATACCTGTTAACTTTAATATTATGTTATTGATTTACACATTGTTTCTTTACTATACCTTTAAACCCAGAGGATTGTAAACAATGTACGTTCAGTTTACTCTCTGAGAATTAAAACACTTTTGTTCCAGCTCCAGGAGGAGTCAACTCTTGAGGACTGAGACCAAACATGCTATGACAAATGGATGTAACTCATTTTCCCAGCTTTGGAAAATTGTCTTATTTGCATGTGACTGTAGATACATTTTTTCATGTTATGTTAGCTTCAGGAAAAACTGGAAGAAGCCTACAAGGACGTGGTACAACATTTATTCTTTTGCCATTCACAGCTAGGTATGCCAGAGAAACTGAAAACCAAACAACGGTCCTTGCATATACATCTAAATCTTTCCAGCAATTTTACTCCCAATTTAATATTTCTCATTCCACAGAAATTCCCCACAATCCACAAGGTCAAGCCATAGTTGAAAGAGTTCACCAAACTTTAAAAAAATCAATTGTTATAAGAGGGTGAGTTCAAGTATAGCTCTCCTCACCACATCTTGAATCACACTTTATTTGTTATTAATCATTTAAATTTGAACTATTCAAGCTATTCAGCTATGGCTAGACATTGAGATCCAGAAGAAAGTATAAAACCTCTGATGAAATGGAAGCTTCTTACAGGAAAAGGGGAGAGCCTGCTTTATTTCGTGCTCAAGTCAAACTTGTTACTAATTGTAATTTTTCTTATGAAGGACATTCCAACTCCCTTCCTATTTGTTTTCATTCTGCTTTTAATAATTACCAACCTTCTTGCTTAATGTCTACCTTTAAGTCTCTGAGTACAGAAAGCCCTTATCAGGACAATATCAAGGACGGTTGGCGACTGGAGATGTTAATGCCTGGATAAACTGCCCCCAGCCGTGCGACTACAGCTTCATTGCCTCTCAGCATATCTGCTTGCCCATTCAATGATACGGAAAAGGACTGGTCACTCATACGGCGAGATGCTGGCTTCCCGAAATGAAGAAACTGTGCTTATAACTCTAAGGTGGACTATCCTGTACCTGGTGAAAAACTATATATTAGTGACTGGGGTTTTAATGGCTCTACGCTGGCCACAACTAGAAGGCACCCATATGAATGGTCTACATCTATGTTTCAAAGTTCTCTATCCTCTAATCATTCATTACAGACTCAGCTTTGTCGATTGTTTGCAGCAACAGGTCCTGTAACACTTTATTGTCCTCATTCCTTTTTACAAGCTTGTGTTGATTCCCCATATGTTTTTTTAATTGCTAATGCTCATTCTATTTACTCGGTAATATATAATTTTGGTCATTTTGAAATTAATTGTGAAAACTGTACTTTGTCTAATTGTATTATTGGTAACCCATATCTAGTATTTCTGTTAAAGCATCCTTCTTACGTTCTTGTGCCTGTTCAGCTCCCGGAACCGTGGTATTCTTCTCCAGGTACTTATATTTTAGAACAAGCCACAGCAATGTTAAATAGGCCTTGTAGGTTTGTTGCAGCTTTAGTCTTGGAAATTTATGCATTAATAGCTATTATAGGATCTGTAGAAGCATCTGCCACTGATTTAGTACAGGAAGTCCATACAGCTAATCATGTGAATGATTTGTCTCAAAATGTTATCTTAGCTTTATTTACTCAAGAGCAGATAGATAAAGGTATTATTGATAGGTTAAATGCTTTAGAATCAGCACTAGTATATATAGGAAAACAAATACAACACATTAAGGTTCAGATGTCTGTAACTTGTCACGCACAATTTAAATGGATTTGTGTTACACCCTTGCCATATCATGGTCAGAATGTCAGTTGGGCTGATGTTCAGAAACATCTTATGGGAGTTTTGCAGTCTTCTAATTCTTCTTTATACATTCAACAGTTGCATAGTCAGATTACAGCTATCTCTCAGACACACCTGTCCTCACTTTCAGTTTCTCAACTGGCTTCTAGATTTGCTTCTTCCCTTTCTCAGTTTGTGGCTTCCATTTCTGTCTGGAATCTGATCTATAATTTCATTGCTATTGGTATAATTGTTCTTTTTCTGCTGTTTATCTTCCCAGTCATCATCCAACGTTTAAGGAAAGCAGTTCAACATAACTCTGATAATATTCATTTGGCAGTTCTTACTAATAAAACAAAAAAATAATGTCATCTATCAGTTGGTCACTTATGTCATGTAGGCTAATATTCTGTGTCATCAGCTTACCATTCTTCATTCTCCCTGTGTCCCCTCAAGTCTTTACGCTCTTGGTATTCAGTGATGGGTAACATTCCAGCCACCTAGTATGAACCTAATACAAGCATTCCCCATGGGGAAGGGGAATGGGCCAATGACGTGTAACAACTATGGTGAGGCGAGAACAACCTAAGACAGAAGCCAAGATGTTTTGGTGGTTTGTTTTAATAAAAAAGGGGGAAATCTTGGGAGCCAACATCTATAGCTACATGGCTGAGGCCTGTAAAGGCCCATCTGGAAGATCGCCTCTGACATAGGATATCAGGTATATCTATAATATTGGCGTGTGACTAGTGACCAGTGTGCATATATGGCAGTAAAACTTATAAGTAAATCTCTATACACCTGATGGAAAGAGTGCACAGCAGAATTATTTTTCTCTGTCTTTCTAAGTTTTACTTCTTTCTAGATATTTTTTAACTTCTATTTCCTGATAGACTGGGTAGTCAGCTCTTGTTCCCGAAAGCTGTTTCCCCTAGGGCTAAGAATAGAAACTAAATTACCATGATAGTTTTGTCACCCTGCCCCTAGTCAGGCAGAACGTTTTCTTTAGTTTTGTTAATTACTGAAACTCTGTCTGCTTCAGCCCACAGCTGCCAACATGGCGGCCATGCATTTCCTTGTACAAGAGTGTGACAGCTATTATTTGATTTTTAGAGTAGACTTGTTAGGATAAAATATATACATATACACTCATAGTTGCGTAAATTTACGCTTGCTGTTTTGTTTCCTTTTGCTACATTATTCAAGTGTAATAATTACTATATGATTTATGAAAAAATTAATGATGAGGTATTAGCTTAATAGGCTATAGCATAGTATTAAAAGTCAATCATTAGATTATATAAAAATTAAAGTTTAGACATATGAAACTCATATGAATTATAGTAAAGCTTGGTAGTTTAAGAATAAGTTTTAACTGAATTATAAAGCATTATGTTAAATTGTAATAGGATAATAGTATAATTAACAGCTAAGTCATCTAATTAAACTTATAGATTATAGTATAGTGTTCAGTTGATAATATAATCATTAAAAAT
>NW_007251535.1:0-1627 GCF_000164805.1 Carlito syrichta
AAACACATTACACCAAAGCTATGCAATGCAGTGAGAGCAATTCTAACAGAAATTTATAGCTGGAGATACTGAAATTTTTTTTAAAAAAGAAAATGTGGATAAAAGAGAAATCATATATTGTTGGTGATAATGTAAATTACTACAGCCATCGTAGAAAACAGTATGGAGTTCCCAAAATGAATTAAAGAGTCTGTTTATGTCCTTTACTCACTTGTTAATGTTTTTGTTTTTATTTTTTCCTGTCTATTTTATTTACTTGTAAATTCTTGGTGTAAGTCTTTGTCAGATTTATAGCTTGCAGATATCTATATATTTTTCCCATTCCATAGGTTGTCTTTTTACTCTTCTTAGCTGTGCAAGAACTTTTTAGTTTGATAAGGTCCCACTTATCAACTTTAGCTGCATTTGCTTTTGAGGACTTGGTCATGAATTAATTGCCTACTCCAATGTCCAGGAGGGTGTTCTCTAAGTTTTCTTCCAAGATTCTTACAGTTTTGAGATTTTACATTTAAGTTCTTGATCCATTTTGAATTAATTTTTGTATATCATGATAGATTGGGTTCCGGTTTCATTCTTCTGCATTGCCTTGGGTAGAATAGACATCTTGATGATATTGATCTATTCGATCCATGAGCATGGGATATGTTTCCATTAGTTTGTGTCATCCTTGATTTCTTTGAGTGATGTTTTGTAGTTCTCTTTGTAAAGGTCTTTAACCTCTTTGATTCAGTGAATGCCAAGGTAAATTGTGTGTGTGTGTGTGTGTGTGTGTGTGTGTGTGTGTGTGTGATTGTGGCTGTTTTGAATGAGATTTTTTATTTGGTTCTCAGACTGCTTGTTTTTGATATATAGAAATGCAACTGTTTTTTGCACACTAATTTTGTATCTTGAGACTACTGAAGCTGTTTGTCAGTGCAAGGATGTTTGCGACAGTCTCTCTAGAGTTTTCTATGTATGTAATCATATCATCTTCAAAGAGGGGATATTTGGATACCTTGGATTTCCTTCTACCTGATACATCTGACTTGGAATTCCAGTACTATGTTCAATAAGAGGGGTGTTATAGTTCTTAGGGGCAATACTTTCAGTCTCTGCTCATTAAGTATAATCTTAGCTGCAGGTTTGTCATAGACAGCTGTTATTATTTTGAGGAATGTTTCCTCAATAACTAGGTGCTCCAGGGTTTTTTTTTATCAAGAAGGGATGTTGGATTTTATAATTTTTTCTGAATTAAACTAAACAATCGCATGCTTCTTGGTTTTATTAATACATCTGTTTATGTGATGTATTATATTTATTGATTTGCATATGCTGAACCAGACTTGTATCTTGAGAATGAAGCCTGCCTGGTCATGATGGATGACACTTGACTCTTGACATTTGCTATTAGCTGCGATTTGCTGGAATCTTTTTGACATTTTTTGCATTTATGTTCATTATGGAAATTGGCCTGTAATTTTCATTTCTTGTTGGGTCATTGTCATTTTTGTGTATTAGGGTGATAATGGCTTCATAAAATGAGCTAGGGAGAATTCCTTCCTTCTCAATGCCTGGCTACTTTCTTGTAGAATTCTGCTAAAAAAAATCTGGCACAGGGATTTTTTGGTAGGGAAATTTCTTATTACTG
>NW_007251535.1:2431-4941 GCF_000164805.1 Carlito syrichta
AAACTGTTAGTGGGGTATTAAAGTTTATGACTATAATTTATAGCTATGTCTCATAGTTTAATTAGCAATTATTTTTATAAATCTGGTTGCTCCTATGTTAGATGTGTATATATTCAAAATATTAGGTAAGTACAAAAGTAATTACAGTTTCAGACCATGAATTTTAAATCAGTATCACTAGGCTCAAACACGTCTTTATTAATCAAAATAGGAACCATTACAATCAACACACTATTTTGCCAACAAGAAGTGAGTTTGCTTATTCCTGTAGCATTTGGGAAGTACTTTGGGATTTCTTCTAGGTTAAACTACTGAGTTGGTCATCATTGGTTGTTTAAATTCCACTTTTCATTGCATATCACAATTTGATCAAGAAATGGTCTGTTGTTGGGTAGAATAAGAGGAGATGACAGTTCAAAATGATGATGTTTTTATTTTCAGTCAG
Organism: Carlito syrichta; assembly: GCF_000164805.1. Classification (NCBI taxonomy): domain Eukaryota; kingdom Metazoa; phylum Chordata; class Mammalia; order Primates; family Tarsiidae; genus Carlito; species Carlito syrichta. Next base: position 2,877 of record NW_007251535.1, read on the forward strand.
CTTATGAGGCACCCACTTATTGAACTCTTTCACCTTTACAATTTGCTTCAAATGCTGAACAACTGAAGAATTGTCGATGAGTTAATTGGCAACTAGTCTTGTAGTTGTAAGAGGATCAGCATTGATGATTGCTCTCAGTTGGTCTTTGTTAACTTCCGATGGCCAGCCACAATGCTCCTCATCTTCAAGGCTCTTGTCTTCTTGCAAAACTTCTTGAGCCACCACTGCACTGTACCTTCATTAGCAGTTCCTGGATCAAATGCACTGTTGATGTTGCAAGTTGTCTCTGCTGCTTTATGACTCATTTTGAACTAGAATAAGAAAGCTGCTCAAATTTACTGTTTGTTTAAAATTATTTTCATAGTCTAAAATAAATAGAAATTAAACAGCAAATTAATATCATTAGCAAAAAAAATAAAGCAAGAAATGTGCATTGAAATGATGTATAACATAACCACATTTATTTAAGAATGTATTCCAATATCAGATGGCACTTTTCAACAATTGTCCCAAATATAAATATTTCTTGCTAATGAATTGAGCCTTTTATCTTTAATGGAGTGTATTTCAGTATTCTTTAAATTTGTTATTGGCTTAACATCTATTTTTTCTGATATAAAGAATAGTTACTCTTGATGTTTTTTATTTTCCATTTGCCTGGAAGATCTTTCTCCAGCCCTTGGCCTTGAACCTGAGGGTGTCATTTGCAATGAGATGAGTATCTTGAAGACAGAATAGAGGTAGATCATTTTCTTATCCAATTTCCTTTCTATGCTTTTTGAGTGGTGCATTCAGTCCATTAACATTTAAGTGAATTATTGATATGTGGGTGTTTATTCCTGTTATATTGCTGTTATAAAGCTGCTTTGCTTTTTAGATGTTGTGATTGATTTGTATGCTTGCCTCTCCTTTTGTGATGAGTGGAGCCATTCTTTTGTTTCTGTACTTTCAACTTACTTAAGTTTCCTGAAAGCTTTGACTGTAGGTGGCATAGTTTCTTGGGGACTAAATATCTGAGAAATAATTTAATTATCCTTCATTAATAAAGCTTAGCTTGATGAGACATAATTATTGGCTGAAATTGCTATTCTTTAAGAATGTTGAAGATTGGTCCCTGTCCCTTCTGGCTTGTAGGGTTTTTGCTGAGAAGTTTACAGTAATTCTGATGGGTCTTTCTCAGTAGGTGGTCTGTCCCTTCTCTCTAGCTTCCTTTAGGATTTTTTCTTTCATGTTTACTTTGTAGAGATGAATTTTTATATGTCTTGAGGATGGTCTTCTCATTTAATGCCTCACAGAAGTTCTCTGGATCCCTTGTATTTGCATGATTATTTTTCTAGCAAGATAGGAAAAATTCTATTAAATGATCTCTTGGGCTTGTTTCAAGGTGTTTTCAGTTTTCCCTTCTCTCTTAGGGATACTAGTCAGCCATATATAAATCTATGGCTAACTAGCATATAAATATGATACATATATATGATAGATTTAGAGTTTATCATATTCAGTGTTCTATCACAGAAACAAAAAACTGAGTACCACATGTTCTCACTCATAAGTAGACACTAATAGTCTTTATTCATTGATATTTGATAGGCAATTTGGTTGATTTTATATCGTGACTATTGTGAATAGTGCTGCAATAAACATTGGTGTACAGATATTGCTTCAACATACTGATTTCACTTTCTGTGGATATATGCTCATTAGAAATTACTAGATTACAACAGTTATATTTATAATTTTTTGAGAAACTTCCACAGTTCTTAATAATGAATGCCCTAATTTAAATTCTCACCAGCAGTGTGGAAGAATTGTCTTTTTCTATGGCCTCACCAACACTTCTTATTTTTTATATTTTTCATATATATATTTAATTTTAGAGATATTGGGTACAATTCAGAATTAGGTACCTAAGTGATCATTATTCAGGTGAAGTTTGGGCCTGCCATTGGTCCTCATATCAGCTGTTTTGAGAACAGATATCCAGCCGGCTCAGTGGCTCAGCCTGTAATCCCGCGCCTTTGGGAGGCCGAGTTGAGTGGATTGCCTGAGCCCGCGGGTTGAGACC
>NW_007251536.1:0-13671 GCF_000164805.1 Carlito syrichta
ATTGTACATAAAACCAAATTAAAAGTACTCCAACATATAGAAAAACCATGAGAATATTTCATCACTCTTAATAGTAATATCTTCCATTGACTTGGTGCTATAATCATTTGCCAAGCTCCCTGGCATGTGAGAGATATCATTTATGCTGGAAAAAAGTAAAACAGAGATATCACCAAATTAGTTACTGGTAAACAGAATGTGTTTCATAACCACCAGCCAGTGTTCTTTCCACATACTTTTCTTCCAAAATCATATAGTGAAATGCAGAGACCCTCCCCCCAAAATATCCTACATTCCTGCTGAACTTTACCCTGCTGCCTAAGATCTATAATCTACCTGGATGAAGAGCAGCTCCTATGGTTGGTGACCACACTAATCACATGCCATCAGATGACTAAGTTAACCATGCATGGGGCAAAGCGAGGACGAAAATGCCCAATAGCATTATGGCATACCAAATGACACTATCACTAGGAGATGTTCACACTACAAAATGGCAATGGAACTAGAACCTGGAGACATGGCTTTGAATTCCAATGCTCTCAACAAGCAGTTAAACTAAATGCAAACACTGACCTCCTGGCTACTGATCACAACACTCAGATAACACAGTATAGATTGTACATATTCATCAGTTTTTAAACCACACCCACACCTTGAAACACACGAGGTAAATGTGAATTCATAATAGGAGCCCATTAAAACTTTATAACATGCCATGATAAAAATGTTTCAAAACAGTGAGAAAAGGACAGAGCACTCAAAAACTGAGAGTGGAATGCTTTATTCATTCATCTGTTTAGTGAATACTTTTTTTTTTTGAGTTGGGGTCTCAATCTGTTGCATGATCACAGCTCACAGCAGTCTCGACCTCCTTGGCTCAGATGATCCTTCTGCCTTAGCCTCCCGAATAGCTCGTACTACATGCACACACCACCATGGCTGGCTAATTTTTTAATTTTTTTGTGAGTCAAGGTCCTGTTATGTTGCCCAGGTTAGCAAATATTTATGGACACAGACTACATGCCAAGTACTGTATTCCAGGAGGGAAGACAAATTTTAAAACCTAATTAATACATTGTGTTAGAAAGTGATACATGCAACTAAGACAAATAAAACAGAAGTACCATAGAATGTAGAATAAAAAGCAGGCCAGATGGTCAGGGAAGATCTCTAAGAGTCAATATCTGAGAAAGCTGAAAGAGGAAGAGATTCCTGTGGATACTTAAAGAACAACATTCCACAAAGAAACAACACCTGCCAGGATGGAGCTCAACAGCAAGAGGAAGAAGAGTAAGAGATGAAGTCAAGGACAAAATGGCAGTCTAAAGTTTTCTTCTGAGATGGGTAGTCACTACACTATCTTGACAAGGATTCCTCAAGCAGCTTTACAGAGAAGAAAAGCAGAGCTGAAGAAAACAGTCACCTGCAACAAGTCAAACTAGAGATGATGGTGCTAGTGAGAAGTACAGCACATGCAAGAGGAGTGGTTTTAGCTAGAGCAATTGGTTTCAGCTAGAGTAACTGGAAAGATTTCCTAACAGAGATGGGAATGACTGGAAGTAGTGTTGTAAAGGGGGGAAAAACAATCAGGCACTTAATTTTAAATGTGTTGAGCTTGAAATGTCTTTCAGACATCCAAAGGAAATGTCTTTTGAGACAGTGGATATGAAGTCTAGAGTTTAGAAGAGAGGGCAAGGCTGAGATAAAAATTTGGAAGTCATCAGCATATTAGTAATAGTTAAAGCCATAACTGAGAGATCTGTATAGGTGGCAAAGTAACACTAGGGGCTGAACTCTGAAGCACTCCAAAGTTTAAATAGGGTAAAATGAGAAGGCACTAAAAAGGAGACAGAAAAAGGTGCCAAGGAGGTCGGGCGTGGTGGCTCATGCCTATAATCCTGGCACTTTGGGAGGTCGAGATGAGAGAATTCCATGAGACCAGCCTGGGAAACATAGAAAGACCTTATCTCTACAATAAATCAAGAAAAATTAGCTGAGCATGATGCCTGTGGTTCCAGCGACTTGGAAGGCTGAGGTGGAAGAATTGCTTGAGCTCAGTAGGTTGAGGCTGCGGTGGCTGTGAGTGTGCCACTGCACTCCGGCCTGGGTGACAGAGACTCCGACTCAAAAAAAAAAAAAAGAAAAGAAAAGAAAAGGATGCCAAGGTAGGAGGAAAACTGGGAGCATGATATCCTCAAAGTCAAATGAAGAAAATATCTGAACAAGAGAGTGACCCAAAATGTCAAATGTTGCTAATCGGGTAAGCCAGTCAGATAACATATGGAAAAAAAACTGACCACTACCTGAGTTGTATGGTAACCTTGAGAGCAGTTGTTGGAGTGGTGGAGACAAAAGCTTGGCTAGGTAGGTTTAGGGAGAATGGCGGGAGCATAATTGAGAGACAGAACTTATCAGAGGAGGATGTTGTATAAGGGAGGAGAGACATCAGAAACTAAAGGGGATTGTGAGGTTCAAAAGATAAATAACAGTATGTTTGAATACTGTCAAGAATGCTTCAGCAAAAAGCTAAAAATTGAGAAGGCTGGTTGTGGTGACTCATGCCTATAATCCCAATACTTTGGGAGGCTGAGGCAGGAAGATTGCTTGAGCCCAGGAGTTTGAGATTTCCCTAGGCAACATAGCAAGACCTCATCTCCACAGAAAAGTCAAAGAACCAGTCAGAGGTAGTGGGGTGGGTACCTATAGGTCCCAGCTACTGAGAGGCTGAGGCAGAAGGATTGCTTGAGCGCAGGAAGTTGAGGCTGCAGCTCGAATATGCCACTGCACTCCAGCCCAGGAAACAGGGACCCCGAATAAAAAAACAAAAACAAAAAACATTGAGATGAGAGAAAAGGAAGGCTAGCTGGCTAGTCCAACACCCCAGAGAAGCCAAGGAGTGGGACCTAGTGCCACAGACATGCCTGCCCTAAGAGGAATTCTCCCCAGCAGGTTGCAAACTTCAGCAGATATCAGAATCACCTGGAAGGCTCGCTGAGGCCTAGATTGTTGAACCTCACCTTCATAGTTTCTGATACAGAAGGTCTGGGGTAGAACACCAAGAATCTGACTTTCTACAAGTTTCCAGGTGATCCTATTGCTGCTGGTCGAGAGACTTCATTTTGAGAACCAATGTTCTACACCAGGGAAGAGAGAAAAGACAAGCATATGAATACAAATACCGTAAACTTCAGTTACCCATTTGGAAAAATATAGGTTATAGCATACACCACATAATACACATCAAAACAAGCAAAAAGACCAAACTCGCAGAAGAGTTAAAGGAGAAAATCTGTTTTTAAGCTGTAAAATAACACACAAGAAAAACACATATAAGAATGTTTTCATAATCTTAGGTGAGGGAGTTAAGCAAAACATAAAGCCTAAGGAATAATTTAGAAAAACGCCTTTGGGAAAAGCCTTAGTCAAACAAATATGACTACATAAAAATGTTAAACTCCTGTATGACAAAAATAAAACTGAATGACAAATAATAAACTAGAAAAACATGTAATATTTAATGTATGGAATTGGCAAAAAGTAATGTGCAGAAAATAAAAAGGTTTTACACCTATAAGAGAAGATATTTTACAACAAAAATGAATTAAGTGTTATAATGCATAATTCGCAGGGAAAATACAAATAGTTAATAATCATAAAACACAACAGTGATTCCATGTAAAGGTATTCAGTTATTAGTTACCTTCACACATAAACAGGTATGTTAGTAACAGCAACATAAAAAAATAAAAAAGTTGGAGACAATTCAAAACAGTCATTGAGATTCAGGAGTCACACCTACTGACACCCAGAGATACACAAGAAATTCTAGCTAATGACCCAAGCAAGCTGAAGAACAATGTGCTGTCTAGTTGGCATAACCCAACTTTTGCAGAAGGAAGGACCAACGGGAAGAAGGACACACAGAAGAATGAAGAACAGGATTTTAAAAAGCTTGTAGCCAGGCATGGTGGATCATGCCTGTAATCCCAGAACTTGGGGAGGTGAACCTAAGAAGATTGCCTGAGCCCAGGGTTTCAAGACCAGCCTGGACAACTTGGCAAGACCTCATCTCTACCATAAATCAAAATTTTAACTAGGCATCATGGCATGGGCCAATAGTTCCAGCTAAAGGCTGAGACAGAAACATTTCCTGAGTCCAGCGGGTCAAGACTGCAGTGGCCATGAGTGTGCCACTGCACTCCAGCTTGGGTGACAGAGACTCCAACTCAAAAAATAAAGTAAAAGCTTGTATATACACTTACATGCATCCAACAGAATGCTACACAACAAACACTAAACAAAGCTCATCTCTGGAAGGAAGCAAGCAAGCACCATTCCTTCCACTCTACTGTTTAGGCTTTTTTCTTTTTTTACAATATATTTATTTATTAATTTGGGGGGAGGAGGAAGTTGTAAAACCTCTTTTAAGCTTAAAAAGATTAATATACTTTAAAATGTTACTTGTGTTTATTATTTTCTTCTTTTTATATGCTGTTACTTCTGTTTATCAGGAGGGAAACACATACCGGTATATAAGTGTAAATAACAAAACCTGCCTATATTCTTTAATGTAAGCAAAAAAAAAAAAAGTTTACTTAGCTTTCTAAATATTTTTTTTTCTAAGAGATGAGGTCTCTGTTGGCCAGGCTGGAGTGCAATGGTAATATCATAGCTCACAGCAGCCTCCCAAGCTCCAGGGATTCTCCTATCTCAGCCTCAAGAGTAACTGGGACTATAGGCATACACCATCAAACCCAGCTAATTTATTTTTACTATTAGGAGACAAGGCCCTCGCTATGTTGCCCAGGCTCGTCTCCAACTCCTGGCCTCCAGCAATCCTTTCACCTCTACCTCATGAGCAGCTGAGATTACCAGCACAGAGTCACTGAAACTGGTTCTCTGCAGTGTATTTTGTAAAAATAGGCTGGGCACATTGCCTCATGCCAGTAAACCCAGCACTCTGATAGACCAAGGTGGGAGGGTTGCTGGAGGCCAGGAGTTCAAGAACAACCTGGAAAACATGGCAAGACTCTGTCTCTACCAAAAATAAAATAGTCTGGCATGATGGTGTGTGCCTGTAGTCCCAGCTACTCAGGAGGCTAAGACAGGAGCATGACTTGAGTCCAAGAGGTTGAAGTTACAGTGAGCTGTGATCACACCACTGCACTCCAACCTGGGCTACAGAGTAAGACCCTATCTCTAAAAACAAAAACAGTAGGGTGTGATGGCTCATGCCTGTAATTCCAGCACTCTGGGAGGCAGAGACAAGAGAATTGCCTGAATCGAGGGGTTCAAAGCCAGACTGGACAATGTGGTAAGACCTCATCTCTGAAATAAATCAAAAAATTAGCTAGGCATCTTGGTGTGCACCCATAATTCCAGCTACTTGGAAGGCTGAGGCAGAAGGATCACCTGAGTCCAGCAGGTCAGGGCTGAGGTGGCCATGAGCATGCCACTGTACTACAATCTGGGCGACAGAGTGAGACTCTGACTCAAAAAATATAAAATAAAATATAAAATGAAATAAAATAAAAATAGAAAGCATGGCTCTTCTTTTCTCAATGTCTGAAAAAGAGACTCAAGCATATTAAGAAAGTTAATTTTTAGTCTGAAAGGAAATTCACTCCAATGTAAACATACATTTCTCTGGAGGCTGGGAATCAGGCGTGCAAAGGAACTATCTTATTCACTTTATATCAATTTAGTTGATAGTTAATATGTATTTATCTAGTGATACTTTTTTAAATTGCAGACAAGATTTTAGGATGGTAGTGGCAGTAGCATTTTCCAATCTCTCCCAAATAAAAGACAGAGCAGTAACTAGACAGTAAAATCAAAATCCATCAGCATCATTTACAACAAAATTAGGTGACTAGGCCTCCTCACAAACCCCCAATTACTAACAGGTGGGACAAATCACCAACAACCACAGACTAAAGAAGGAAGCAAATGGGAGGAAGATGACAAGGCTGTGACAAGAGTCCGAACATGAGATGAAGCATACCTGGAGAACATGGCAACAGCAGTGAGCAATGAAAAGAGAGCACAGAAAAATGGTAAGAGATACAGGGACGCCAAAAGGAAAGATCTGGTCATCAACAAAATTTTAAAAATTGGAGCGGGAGGAAATGAGGAAATTACTGAAGTTAATGTTACATGAGGCAGCTAGATGGTTAATGACACTTGACAGCTATCAATTCTATTTTTCAGCATGATATAATAGAGCTAGGTGGTGAAAACAACAGGCTATTTTTAAAAAGTGAAGTTTTGTGGCCTACAGAACAACCAGTAAAAATATGAAATATTTAAAAATATGAATTTACATATTCACACTAATAACACAAACATGAAGTCAAAGAAAAAATAAAACAAGATCAAGATAAACATTGCAAACCAAAATATTTAAGGCTGAAAGAGGAGTAGGTAGTAAAGAAAAGACAGAATGTTCAAAAGGCAGAGATGGTGGCTTGTTAGTCAAGAAGAAAGATATCATGAGCAACAAAAACATTAAGATGCAAACAATGAAACAGGCTGACGAAGGGAGACTTGGGGATATGATGAAAAGGTTATTTATTGATGGTGTGGGGTAATAATCAGATTTTAATATGTGACACACAAGGGAATACAGAATTAAAACCTACTGAAGTGATGAAGAAGAGACAGGACAGTGGTTTGAACAAGTGGTAAAAAAGAAAATGGGCATTAAGCAATTCTTACAGACCAGGCCAAGTCTGGCAGCTTCTTTGCACACATACATTTAATCCTCACAAGAACTCTGAGGCAGAGTCTCCATTTACAACTTACATTACAATGCAAGTGAGTAACTTGCCTAAGGCCACAAAGGATGTATATAGAACAATGAAAAAGACCTAAAAATTAATCTATAAGCAGAAAAGGAATATTTGAAAAAAACTAAAAATATGAAGCATAAAAGGAGGATTTGCTGACAGAGCAACATCCCACGAATGCCTGACAAGATTATTATTTTAAAAATTAAGCTGGGGGCCACCCTCTTTGGTCCCCTCCCACTGTGGGAGCTTTCTTGTCCTCTTAATAAATCCTGCTTTCACACACACACACACACACACACACACACACACACACACACACACACACACACACAACTAAGCTGGGCACAGTGGCAAACACTTGTAATACCAGCTACTCAAGAAACTAAGACAGGAAGACAAGTCTGAGCCCAGGTTTTTCAAGACCCTGTCTCAAAAAAAATGTTTTTTAATAGAACATTTTACTTTATGATAAATGATGCTACTTCAGACAACCTCTGAGTTCAAAGACTACTCTAATCAAGTATAACTCTGAATGCATTTCTAGGAAGTAGACTTATTTTTAAAGCAATCTAATAGGAAAGAATCGACTCTCCTTTTCCTTAAAGCCTTGTAATAATACTTGCTTACATCTGAGACTGTCTTGTCACCTAGCAGTGAATTCAGATGTGGAGATAAACAAGAGGACTGTCAGTATTGAATAGTAAATGCAATGGCAAAGGCAGAAGCAAAGCTGTGTGAATTTGAATTAAATCACTACATCCCTGACCTTCAGACTTTTTTTTTTTTCTGAGTTAGATTCTCACTCTGTCACCCAGGCTGGAGTGAACTGGCCCACTCATGACCATGGCAGCCTCGAGCTGCTGGGCTCAGAAAAACAATCTACCTCAGCCTTCCAAGTCACTGGAACTGCAGGCATGCACCACCATGGCTGACTAATTTTTGTTGTTGTTGTAGAGATGAAGTTTCATAAAGTTGCCCAAACTGGTCTCGAACACATGAGTTCAGGCAATCCTCTCACCTCAGCCTAAGCGCTGGGATTATAGGCATGAGCCACCACACCTGGTCTCAGATTTCTTATCTATAAAATAGATATCTCTCTCACAATATAGTCTTGAGGACTGAGTAATATTCCACAAAATATCAGTTCCTTGATTCCCTTAATATTATACTAAACTGTTGACATTTTTAATGTAAAGTAGAATATTAGCATTTCCATTTAAACATTGAGAAATATACACTTGCCCTTCAGTGTCCACAGGGGGTGATTCAAGGACCCTCACATTTACCAAAATCTGCACATACTCAAGACCTGCAGTCAGTCCACCATAAATACGTTTCACATTCCATGAATACTGTATTTTTCACTTGTGTGCAGTTGAAAAACATCTGCATAAAAGTAGATATACTAAGTTCAAATCTGTGTTTTTCAAGGATCAACTGTACTCCCAATTGTTAACAGTGGTTATTTCCTGGTAAAAGACTACAGTGCCTCACTTTATACAACATTATTCAAGCAACTTTTACATTTCTTAAACATTTTTCTAATAAGAAAAACCATCAAAGGCCAGGTACAGTGGCTCATGCCTGTAATCCCAGCACTTTGAGAAGTTGAGGCAAGAGGATTTTGAGCCCAGGAGTTCCAGACCATCCTGGGCAATATAGCAAGACTGTCCCTACAAAAAATTAGCCTAGTATGGTAGCATGCACCATGAGTCCTAGCTACTCGGGAGCCTGAGGTGGGAGAGGAGTGTGAGGCTGCAGTGAGATTGTGCCACTGCATTCCAGCCTGGACAACAGAATGAGACCCTGACTCATTAAAATCATATCATCATCATCATCAAGATGAGTATATGCAGTTGTGATACTGATTAACCCTTAAAACTTCCCACATCAAGATAGTCACTGTCTTGAAATAACTATAAAAATAAGCTAAAAATTAAATTTAAAAATTCAAGTGCACACCTAAACTACCATATAAATTTAAATTTTAATGTAATTTAAAAGGTATTTAATTTTCCAACTGGCAATTTCTACAAGTTAAATCTAAAAAAACTACAGGTTTAAGTAAATTACATCACTAAATCCTGTGTGTAAAATGTACACATCAACACTGAATACAGGGGGAAGGCCAGAACAAAGAAAGGTCTATCAATAATTATGAGATACTCTTTGGACGTTACCACTATCCATCTGGGCATGGTGGCTCAGGCCTATAATCCCAACACTTCAGGAAACTGAGGTAAGAGGACTGCCTGAGCCCAAGGGTACGAGACCAGCCTAAGCAACATAGTGAGATCTCATCTCTACAATAAATCAAGAAAACTTAGCCAGGCATGGTGGCACATACCTGTAGTTCCAGCTACTTGGAAGGCTGAGGCAGAAGGATTGCCTGAGTTCAGCAGGTCGAGTGTGCCACTACACTCCAGCCTGGGTGACAGAGTGAGACTCTGACTCAAAATAAAAAAAAAATTTACAACTATCCGGGTTTGAATTTTTTTTTTAACAATACAACAGTGAAGTGGCAACTCTCACTAATTCAGTACTATACATTTAATTGAATAATGACAATCATTATTATAAGCTGTAAGTTCATTACTATATACTATCACTACTATCTTTGGAATGCTGAGATAGATTTAATTCACTTCCTTGACATGTGGATAAACACCGATGACAGACACAACAGATTTAATGACTTCCACAGTCAAGACAGTAACACTGCTTTGGCATATACATGCGAAAAATCATTGCACATACATTAAATTCATAAACCGGACTCAGTATAAAATTTCAAGTTATGGCCTCTCTTCCCTTCTTTCTTCTCACTCTCCTCTCTGTCCTTCCATTTTCTCTTCCGCGGCTCTGGAAACAGCCAGCTGTAATTTAGTGCAGGTGACATAACCAAAAATAGGAAGACAAGAACCAGAGGCTGGAAGGAGCCAGGAATAACCAGTTCTTGAGTAGGAGCAACTGAAGCAGAGTGGGTAAGGTGTGCAGTGAGGACAAGGATGTTCCTAAAGAGACCAGCCTGGTGTACAAGATAAAGGTCACAAACAACATAAAGAGTACGAACACACCAAAAAGGGAAAGAACAGGCAGGCTCACAGCGGACCATTTAGGAAGCAACACTGGCAGCAAGCAGCACTGCATTAAGTAGGCTTCAGAGCTGAGGGGTTGACATTATTGGCCTAAGTCCACACATATCAGAAAAAGGGGCTATAAAAATGCATGAACATTAAAAGACAGCTGAGAGGAATAAACAGAAAACAGTAAAAAGATCAACATGAGCCTCCACCCTCCCCCAAAACAAACCAGGAACTAGCTCAGTTACTCAGTGTGTCTCAGCCATTAGTCAACTGTAAATTATCTAACATAACTGTGCCTATGTTTAAATGAGTAGGTACTTTAGAACATGTGATTAATAAGGTCTACTCTAGCTCTGAAGTTTCCTGAATCAAACAAATTAAAATATATATATGTATGTATATATATATATACACATATATATATAAAACGTGTCACACAGGATGCAGTTACAATTCTAGGATATGTTCCTTCTCCACAGAGAGTACAATCTAAATATGCAAGGGAACACAGACTCAGAGTGCAGTATCAGTACAGACCACACTTCATCATCTTTTTTCATCAAATCCTCTAAGAAACAAATCTCCACAATATCCTCTGGTAAAGCAATCCAGACAGTCTCAACAACAACCAAAAAACACTGTCCAAAAATCATATGACCAAGCTTCACTTTAAGCACATTCAGAGATGGGAAATGTATTCACTTAGGAATTTCACCATACCTCCCTTCAGCTTCTATCTACAAGACTTACTCTAATGCCATTACACTTTTCTAATTTTCCATACTCAAGAGATGGGAAATGTATTCACTTAGGAATTTCACCATACCTCCCTTCAGCTTCTATCTACAAGACTTACTCTAATGCCATTACACTTTTCTAATTTTCCATACTCAAGATGAGTTTTCTATTTGACATATGCTTCACAGTCCACTTCAAAAAGAAAAGGCAGAAAAGTGAATAGAATCCAGGGGGTCAGTTTCCACATAGGTTCTAGGTAGACAAACCAACCTATGCTAAAAGTCAGTCTTACAACTTAGACTGAATGCCACCTAGTGGCAAGTGTTATATATTATTAAATCCATTCAAATCACATTCATTCATCCAGCAAGCAAGTAACATTCTGGCAGATGGTATGTAGAGCATAACTATGCAAGATAAATAAAATATTGCTCCTGTTCTTATTCATCTCACGGACAGATTAGATACATAGATAATCAATACAGATAAATATACATAGTTGCAGAACAATGTGTAACAGCAGAAGTATGCAAAAATAAGTACTCAGCATTTATTAAAAACCTAAAATAAATGCAACACTTTGTTAAACAGGTTCTCTTAAACCTGATCATCTCACTCACTTTTTTAAATTTTTTGAGTTGTAGTCTCACTCTGTCGCCCAGACTGGAGTGCCCTGACATGCTCCCAGCCACCGCAACCTCAACCTGCTGGGCTCCAGCGATCCTTCCGCCTCAGCCTTCCAAGTAGCCGGAACTACAGGTGCACGCTACCACGCACGGCTAAGTTTTTTCATTTATTGTAGAGATGAGGTCTCACCAAGTTGCCCGGGCAGGTCTTGAACCCGTGGGCTCAGGCAATTCACTCACCTTGGCCTCCCAAAGCACAGGAGTACAGGCAGAGCCACTGAGCCTGGCCACCAGATTTTAATTGTTCAGGTTTTTCCCCTACCTTCCCTTCTGGTGGGGTGCATACCTTCCCATCTTATCCCTTAAATTCCACAGTTCAGAATAAAGGGCAGGAGAAAACCTTTATTGAACACCTACTATTCCCAGAACTAAGTTAGGCATTTTATACTCAGCATCTCATTTAATCCTCACAGCAATACCATAAAGTATAATTCTCTCTCATCTTTCAGACAAGGGAAAAGTTTTAGATAAATTGCCTGCTCACAATCACAAATCTATTTTAGTGACAGACAGTACAATGATTCCAAAGCTCCCCACTCCATTCTGACTCAAAACAGTTGCCTTGTCTATTCATTCCTAGGCCTACTACCATAATCAGATCTTGATTATTTTTATCTTATGGTCTCCATCAATTCCAATCTACTTTACACTGTTTACATCCAGCCTCAAATCATCTGATCTAAAACCTTCAATGCCCTATGCCTATCCTCTGCATCCCTGATTGATATTCAAATACTTAACTTAGTACTCCAAGTCCTCCAACAGACTCTCAACTATTTTTCCAATTTAATTTCCCACCACTACCTGTCATTCTCACCTTTTCTATGAACTCCCCTGCAATTGGAGATAATCATTCACACCTGTGTTCCAACACTAAACATCTGTTACACCACTTATTATAATCTCTCTCATACTGTAGTTATCCGTGTACTTTCCACTACATCAGGAGTTTCACCAAAGCATTCTGTAGCTGTCTTTAAGGACCAGAATATAGCAGTGTCTCATACCTAGTAAGTGCACAACAACTATTTATTTCATAAATACACTTTTATTAAAACAATACTAAAAGGAGAGCCACTAAAGCATGGTAATTCTCATTTTCCTTCATCCTTCCTACATGTCTTGAGACCCCAATGTTCTGCTTTCTCCACTTGGCATATGGATTAGGAACTTTCCACAGAACTATATTAACTTTTTTGCAAGAAAAATTTTCTCACACTCAAACCAAAATAAAATGCTCTGAAAAAGTATGCTGTCAAAATAAAGCAAAATCTTACCAGGCCTGCAGTTTTCCAAAAAGGGAACAAATACTTTTGTTTCAGTTATATACACCAGTCTATAGTAATATGTTCTGGAGCAGATCAGGGTATTCAAAACAAGCTGCTCACAATACCTTTGCAAAATCTACAACATTGGGTTTACACTTTATAAGGCAATATTGCACTTCTCTAACACAATCTTTATTTTACTAATTTTTAAAGTTTTATAAAGTTATAAACTTTTTTCTCCTTGTACAAACTTGTTATGAGAAACTGTTCTTATTCAATTACAAGCCTATCATCTAATTAATAATTCACAAACAAATATTAGCTCTAAGGCCAAGACAAGACTACTGAGTACACTATAGACAACTAATGGAGGGGAATTCAAATGTTCCAGATTGGTTTTAGTGTATTCCACCTCACATCAAACAGGTACAACTTACACTGCAAGATTTCTGCAAGATGCCTAAGAAGGAGTGTTTTCTCTCTTTCCTTTTTTGTAAACTTAAAATGGTAAAAGTATTCCCAAGAATACCCTGGACCTCACCAACCTAAAAAGATGTCATGCTTGCTACTATGTGTTGTTGCAACACAACAGATTACACAAATGTTCATACAGACAGGTAATTTCTACCACTTACAGTGCCTCTGATGCTCCCCCTGGTCAATCCACAGTAACTGTGACATGTTCAAGAAATACAGTACCCTTTTTAGAGCATCAGGATACAATATCATTCCCTGAAACAGAAACAGGTCTAAAAAGGCATAAACAACATCATGATGTGGTGCCAGGCCTAAGAGGCATCCAGAACTGTGGACAGTGTATGTGTCTGACAGAGAGTAGCAGCTGGGCACTCAACATTCTGACATTGCCCAAGCAGATGAAAGCAGTAAAAAGTAGAACCCAGAAAGCTGGGGGATGGCCAGGTACAGTGGCTCAAGACTGCAATCCCAGCACTTTGGGAGGCTTAGGTGAGAGGATTGCCTGAGCCCATGAGTTCGAGACCAGCCTGGGCAACTTGGAGAGACCTTATCTCTACAATATATCAAAAAATTAGCTGGGCATGGTAGTACACACCTGTAGTTCCAGCTACTTGGAAAGCCG